>NC_142018.1:17510000-17727500 GCF_049901735.1 Notechis scutatus
ACTAGAAGATCTCCAAGGTCCCTTCCAAATCTGCTATTCTATTCTATTCTATTCTATTCTGTTCTGTTCTGTTCTGTTCTGTTCTATTCTATTCTATTCTATTCTATTCTACTCTACCCTACCCTACCCTACCCTACTTTACTCTATTTTAAATTCTATTCTATATTCTATTCCCAATTCCTATTATTTCCTATATTCTGTTCTATTCTATTCCTATTTCCTATTTCTTATTATTTCCTATATTATGTTCTATTCTATTCTTATTTCCTATTATTTCCTATTTCCTATTATTTCCTATTATTTCCTATATTCTGTTCTGTTCTGTTCTGTTCTGTTCCATTCTGTTCTGTTCTGTTCTACTCCACTCCACTCCACTCCACTCCACTCTACTCTACTCTACTCTACTCTATTCTCCAACTCACCACTGGCTTTAGACGTGTTTCCAGATTCTATTCAGAGTGCAAAAATAAATGGAGGTAGTCCTCAACTTACAACAATTGAGCCCAAGATTTCTGTTACTAAATGAGATATTTGTTACTAAGTGAGATGTTTGTTTTACGACCTTTCTCACCACCGTTGCTAAGTGAATCACTGCAATGGTTAAGTGAGTAACATGGTCGTTAAGAGAACCTGGCTCCTCCATTGACTTTTGCTTGTCAGAAGGTCCTACATGACTGTAGGACACTACAACCGTCCTAAATACGAGCCAGTTGCCAAGCGCCTGAGTTTTGATCATGTGACCATAGAGATTCTGCAACCATTGTAAGTGTGAAAAATGGTCATAAGTCCCTTTTTTCAGTGATGTTGTAACTTGGAATGGTCACTAAACAAACCGTGGTAAGGAAAGGATGACCTGTCATGGACTATCAGAAATATTGTTACTTTCCTTATAATCTAAATAGAGTGTGTACACAATTGTTTTATCCCCCTGCCCGCCAAAAGACTTGAAGACAATCTTATGAGACCAAACGTTTTGGTGGAAGCACCACAATTATGAGATTTCTCCCTCATGGAAATTTAACTAGAAGAATCTCTTTGAGACAGTGAACCTATTTTCTTTCTTCTTCTTTTTTTAAATATTTTTATTGGATTTTTCCTTTTTACATATCTCAGTCACATATTAAACAGTACTGTGACCTTTTTTATACAGCTACATTTCATGTCCGATACAAGCTATACATTCTATTTCTATATCTTCTACTTCTACATTTCCTTTTCATATTTCCATTATCTATGCAATCATACCATTTCTCCCATATTGCATAATATTCTGAATCTTGTTTTCCCTTTAACTCTATAGTCAATTTATCCATTTCCGTGCAATCAAAAAAAAAATTAATTACTAAACCTTCGGATGATATGCAATCTTTCTTCCAACACTGCACAAAGGTAATCCTAGCTGCTGTTATTAGCTGTTATCAGGAGAAGGTGATCTCCTGAATCTTTGCTTAGGCTACTCTAAGTGCTGGAACAACATCTGGGACAGCCTGAACTGACTTCCTTTGATCACAGAAATCAATCGTGCTTTGATCACCTGAATTATTCAGCTAAAAGTTTTTAGTTCAAGTTTCAGCCTCAGCTATGTAAATTCAGAGTTCAGCTTTGGTCAAAGTACCTGTTTTGACCCAAACCTTGTTCCAAGTAAACAAACCCCCAACAGAGATGAAAAGTTGAACAGAATAGGTAGAAATTGGATACAAGAAGAGTTCTAGGTTCAGAATATCAGCACTGCTAGCATCAAAATCACGTTGCAGCATTTTTGCTGAGAACCCAATGATCTTGGGGGAGTGCGAGGTGCTGCGATTTTCAAGTATGAATAATTCAGTATGCTTTCAAATAATTTAATAATAGATTCACATTTCACTATCAGGAGAAGTTGTGGCCCTCCAGCAGAGCTGGCTGCAGACTCGGACAGTGAGGAGGTTGGGGAGGAACATGGGCCAGTCCTGGAGTCTGGGGAAGGCTCTGATGAGGGCTCTGCATCAGAGGCAGAGATGGGGCCAGGGCCATCTGACAGTTATCAGCTGCCTTTGGAGTCGGAGATCAGTGAGGAAGAAGAGCAGCTGGAGCCTGTTCCCAGTGTGCACATGCACAGAGCTGCCAGGAGAAGGGAACAGTTAAGGAACAAGAGTTGACTCAGGAGTAAAGGCACAGGTGGATGGTGAATGGCCCCTCCCAGAGGGAATAAAGAGGAGCAAAAGGGGGAGTGGTGTTTGCAGGAGACAGTTCAATTCATTAGGGTGAAGATCTTTTCCTGACTTCTTGCCTTTCTGGTACAGTGTGGCATTTGGAAGATATCGGCCTGGCAACTCTCCAAGCCTTATAAAGGTCTGTAGTTGTGAAATCTCATGAAAGACTGTTTGCCAGGACTTTGCTGGGTTTAAACTAAATAAAAGGGGTTTTATCAGGACAAAGAGTCTGCTTCATGATCTTGGGAAGCCTAGGTCAGAACAGGAGACTCGGAATGAGCCTTGCCTAGGATTGTCGATTTTATCTAGAGACAAAATGCTAGTCCTCTTGAAAAAAGAAAGGGATGGTCCAGAAGACAGCTCCTCTCATTGGAGAAGAATTGGGGTGGGGTGGGGTGGAGGTCAAACTCAAAAAGCCCCCAAATTCATATTCCCAAGGAAAACAAAGCAATATTGTCAACCTGGCAATTATCCCTTCTCCAGATACATTTTCCCAGGGAAACAAATGTGTCAGCTCAACCATTAATACCTTTAGAAGGCCAAGGTCTGCTGATAGGCTGAGAAAGGGGGAAAAAATAGGATGAGAACCAGGACAATTTGATAAACCTCATCACAGTAACTGTCTTTTAAAAATAAAAAAATAAAAAAAAACTTATGAAATATTGCCTCTTTGTTCTTTCAGGACCCCCGTTGTCTTTGAAGTCCTGCTCATTCCAGGTAGATCTTCGACTTGTGATCATAATGGAGCCCCCAACGTCCATTGTGAAATGAGACAACTCTTAAGTGAGTTTGGGCCCATTTTACGACTTTTCTTGTTGCCTTTCTTAAGTAAATCACTGCAGTCATTAACGCAGTGGTGTGGTTGTTAAGTGAATCTGGCCTTCCCGTTGGCTTTGCTGGACCGAAGATCACAAAAGGAGGGGCACAAAAAACCCCAACCATCATAAATACCCCAGCCATTATAAATACATCCCAGTTGCAAAGTGTCCTGTTGATGCAATCTGGATTGCATTAGCTTTTTTGGCAGCTGCAACACACTGCTGGCTCCTACTTAAGTAGCATGTTAAAGTATTGAGATTTAAGAAGTGACCAGCAGTAAATCTGATGCAATGTTAGACTGATGCAATGAAGATGAATCAGCATTGGTATTGCTCTTTTAAGACTAAGAGTGGGTCTTACCCTTTTTTAAGAGGTGTTTATATAAAGCAGCCATTAGAGTGCATTTTTCTCTCTCCTTGTGTTTGGTATTCATTGCAGTGTTCTCCATGTAGAGTTAAGAAGATTGATTGCTTGTAAAGTATTTGCCTACCACATATATTTCTGTATATGTCTTGTATATAAACCACTGTTATGTATCTAAGTCTCTCTGTGCTGTGTTTTGCTCCTGGGTTGTCTCATAATGGTAGTCATGCTGCAAAAGCTCTGATGTAGTAACCTACTAAGACACCTAAATCTAAAGTCTCTCATCATTGCTGATGTTGAATACCCCGACCCCAAAAGGCACTCAGGGTCAATGGTAGCATTCAATTTTTTTTACTACTGGTTCTGTGGGTGTGGCTTGGTGGGCGTGGCAGGGGAAGGGTTACTCCCAAATCCTCATTCCTTCCCCCACCCCACTAACCTGCTTTCCAGCTCTGTTCTCCTGTGCAGGGCAATCAAAGAAGACCCAGCCGATCAGCTGGGACTCAGGAGGCAAAGAATAGATGGGGGCAGGGCCCGTCAGAGGTGGGTATTTGCCGGCTCTCCGAACTACTCAAAATTTCCACTACCGGTTCTCCAGAACTGGTCAGAACCTGCTTGGGACTATCACCTTTGTTCAAGGTCTCGTTCCTGGCATCCCCAAACATCTGTAAAGACTTCTATTTTAGGGGGCATTTATTTCTTGATCCAGTGCTACCTGTTTAGAAATTGTATTGATTCATCATATTTTTATAGCCACCCACCTCACAAATAGAAGCGACCCACAAAGAAAGGAATTTCAGCTTCTTTTGCTGTCATTTTAATTGTGGGGAAGGTGGGAAGCAGAGAAGCGATGGTTCAGGGTTATTTTAATTTGATGTTAGTTTTTCTTTTTATTTCTTATTTTGTAAATCACCTAGAATCTATATCAGTGGTCGAGCCATTTAAAAAAAAAAGTTAATAAATCAATTACAGCCAGCACATTGACTTGGAAGGCATCTAAACATGAACAACATTTCAACTGGATGCTGTATTTTGGCACAGCTTGTAGAAATACATAAACTGAAGCAATCTGTTAAACTGCAAAGTGGGCCAATTTAATGCTCGTGTTTTGAGTGATTGAAGTTCAGTAGAAATTAATTATATTCCAGCTAGGTTAAACTTCCCTTAACAATCATCTCACCAACATACGATAGGTGATTACTTTTCTTGGAAGTTACTCTTAGAAATACTAGCCAGAGACCCCACAGAGACACCAATTTAGGACTAATCCCCACTCAACCCGGTGAGATTTTCCTCCATGTTAAACCTCTATGGTTGGTGTCAGAACTTGGAAAATTTAGTAAACAATTTAAAAGTTAATTTAAAAGCTTTAGTAAACAATCTAGTAAACTTAGTAACGTGGTCGTAAAATGACCTTAAAATTGAAACTGGGAGCTAATCTAATTCGGTTTTCTTTCTAACTGTTATGGAAACACCACAGGATGAAGTCATTGTGAAACAGCTCTTCTTTTTACTACACCAGTAAAATAATTGAATCAGAATAGAGCTGGAAGAGACCTTGGAGGTCATCTAATCCAACCCGCTGCCCAAGCGGGAGACCCTACACCATTTCAGACAAGTTACTGTCCAGTCTCTTCTTAAAAACCTCCAGTGATGAAGCATCTACAACTTCTGGTGGCAAGCTGTTCCACTGGTTAATTGTCCTCACTGTTAGGAGGTTTCTTCCCAATTCCAGTTTGAGTCAGAGAGAATTCTATAACCGGTGAGGCTTTTGACATGTGTGTTTTTTTATTTTATTTTATCCTTCCTTTTTTATTATTTTTAAAGAAACTGCCACTAAATTATCGAGTTCTCTTAGAGTTCAGTTGAGGACAAAATTGATCTTATTTATCTTTCTCCCTCTTTCGAAAGCCATGATTATAGTTGTGGGTTGAGGGCATCTAGCAGTTCAGGCCTTCCAAATTTATACGAAAGGACCCTGGTGCCTTGACTGCCTTCAGGAAAAAAAACACCAAACAATATTTCATTGATTTAGCTACGGTAATACTTGGGAAAGTGATGAGTTTTTCAATTGCCTGGTTCCCTCTGTGACACGTCCACAGTGTCAACTCATTCAGGCTTCACAACTGCCCTCCAGCATTCTTCCTTAATATAGGAGTTATTCTGTTGTGTGGATTTCAACTCCCAGCTAAATAATGTGACCAAGACTGGAACATTTGTAAATTGGGAACTGATGCAGACTGGGGAACATTAATTCACAGGAAAATAAAAAGGAATCTTTCAGAGAACAAAATAGTAAGGTACGGTGGTTTTAATTGGGAGACATTTGTCATGTCTATCGGTACCCACACGTGAAGGTCTAATTTAACTTGATTTGTTGCTAAACAGCCCATACACATAAGTCTTCTCTACTAAGGGTTAGCTCCTGCTTGGAGTGGGATTAGGGTCCATGGAGTTCAAGGGAGGCTTGGATTTAATCTGCTTGTGGCTACGTAAGGATTCTACGCTTATTCCTCTTTTAACTCCACCCCCAGATTCTGTCACTCCTTCTCTGACATTACCCTGATCAGAGGAGGATGTAAATATTTTGACTGAATATTTCGACTGTAAAAAAAAAAAAGCCACTAAATTTCCACCAGTTAAGCTACAAGAAAAAGAGGAGGGTTATGTGTATATTTACATACTGCTTAAATCTCTTGATGTGGAACCGGTTGAAAAACCTTCTGGATTTGTAGGCATTTGAGACTATATCCAAAAGCAAGCACAAGAAACATTGCCTACAATTGAATGAATGAAAGAAATTCTTTATTGGCCAAGTGTGATTAGACACACAAGGAATTTGTCTTGGTGCATATGCTCTCAGTACACATAAAAAGAAAAAGATACATTCATCAAGAATCATAAGGTACAACACATATAGTCACAGGGTAGAAATAGGCAATAAAATCATACAAGGAAATAGTGAATATACTGTAAATCATAAGGATATAAGGAGGGAATTATTTGTTTAGCAAAGTGATGGCATTCAGGAAAAAACTGTTCTTGTGTCTAGTTTTTGCTATTTTTATAGTAACTTTATTAAGAATTATAACAATTAAAACTAACACAAAACTGGGGGGGAAACCTGAAAGAATAAAAAGGAAGGAAGGAAGGAAGGAAGGAAGGAAGGAAGGAAGGAAGGAAGGAAGGAAGGAAAGAAAGAAAGAAAGAAAGAAAGAAAGAAAGAAAGAAAGAAAGAAAGAAAGAAAGAAAGAAAGAAAGAAAGAAAGTAATATAACCAGTGCAAGCAAGTGCTGTGCTATCCTAAATAGACTTCCAACCTAGGAAATTTAACACAAAGCTCAGAGGTTATTTAAAATGTCACCTTAACCTTAAACATAAATTGCAGGCAATTAATTAAGGGGGGGGGAAGCACAGGTACAATGTAGCCAATTCACCAGCGCATAGAAAATGTGCCTTCACAGCCACCAAACGGACTTGTGATGTTGATAAAACCACAGTTGATCTGAATATTTTCAATATTTTGGACCCGTCTGCTGATATTTTAGCTCCGCTGCTGTTTTTGTTTTGTTGCTATTCTTTTTAAATTAGCGGGTTTTGTTCTTAAAAATATGAATGGCTGCATTTATGATTTCCCTTGCTGGCTGCTTGGTGTTCCTAATGAGAAAGCAAGGGTATCAATAAAAAATAAAAAAAATATGAACATTCTCCTCCAACATACCAATATGAAACATATGTACAATGCAACTGATTGGATTATGCAAAGCATGGTAATTTACCATCTGGTAAATGTTGGGCTTTATTCATTCTTTGTTAGACAAAGGCATATATAGGGAAGATTTTATAGCTCAGCAGTGTTATTGTCTTTTATATCAACACTCCCATCAAATAACATAAATAGGTATACAGCTGGCAGCTATCATCCCAGAACCTTTAACCTCTTAATTTAAAGCCAGGTCATTAGTTTAAGCAAACCCATCCCGTTCTATTACTTATTTTTATTTCCACATCTATGAAATTAAATTGGTTTGCAACTCCACAGGACAGATCTCTCCGTGAAAATAATTCTGGGAGGAAAAAAGGCAACCAAAAAGGAAATTATTTCAGATGTTGTTAAGACCTGGAAAGAAAAAGAAGTCAAATCTGTCCGTCCATCCGTCCATCCGTCCATCCGTCCGTCCGTCCGTCTGTCCGTCCGTCCATCTGTCCGTCTGTCTGTCCATCTGTCTGTCCATCTGTCTGTCCATCCGTTCGTTCGTCCGTCACTGTTTTGTGATTAAACATGTTACCATCAAACCATTTGTTGTCACCCATGGACAGGCAGACAGACAGACAGACAGACGGACAGACGGACAGACGGACAGACGGACAGATGGACAGACGGACGGACGGATAGACGGACGGACGGACGGATGGGTGGACAGGCGGACACAGGGACAGATGGACGGACAGACGGATGGATGGACAGAGGGACAGACGGACAGACGGACAGAGGGACGGACAGACAGACGGACAGACGGACAAACGGACAGACGGACACAGGGACAGACGGACGGACAGACGGACGGACGGACAGAGGGACAGATGGACAGATGGACGGACAGACAGACGGACAGACGGACGGACGGACAGACTTCACCAGAATCCAAATGCTGCTGAAATGTGCAAAGTTATATGCTGAGCTACAAAATTTGCATAACAACTAAGCTTGGAATGGTTAGCCTTGTTTTTATTTATTGATCTATTATGTTTTTATTTATTTACCATATAGCAAGGACTCAGCTAATTGTGGCGCAATTAGTGTGCAAACCAGACAACAGACTAACTTGGCGACCAGGTTAAAAATGTTGCTTGAATGTAGTACCTGGGTAGGAAATTCTTCACAATGGCTGTGTTTTTTTCACAATGAACCCTCTCCCATAGAGGGTCTCCTACAGCTAACCCATAATGCTCAGCTATGGCTTAGTGTGCTTAAGGAACCTAGCTGTTGTAATTTGGAAGTGATACTTCTGAGCTTGCAATAAGATACTGTAGGAATTTAACCAATAGTGGCTAATCAGAATATTACAATTAAGCATCTTCAATTAAGCTAAGACAGAAAAGTTAGAAAGATCTAGCTTTGGAGGATAGATGGATGTAGAGATATATGATAGATAGGTAGATGATGGATAGATAATATATGGATGGATGGATAGATGGATGGATGGATGGATGGATGGATGGATGGAGAGATAGATGATAGATGGATGGATGGATGGATCGATGGGGAGGGAGGGAGGAAAGATGGATGAAGAGATAGATGAATAGATAAATAGATAGATGATAGAGATAGATAGATGATAGATAGATAGATAGATAGATAGATAGATAGATAGATAGATAGATAGATAGATAGATAGATAGACAGACAGACAGACAGACAGACAGACATGGATGGATGAATAGATAGACAGACAGACAGATATGGATGGATGGATGGATGGATGGATGGATGGATGGATGGATGGATGGCTAGACAGACAGACACATATACACTATGGTCATATCTTATTAATATAACATTCTCATGTACCAATTATTCACACTATAATGTCTCTTTATCCAATCTGTAAACACCTGGATTTCTGCTTTTTTCCCATTCTCTATTATTTCGAGCAAGTGGCTTTTACCTTAATGCAAAAGAAGTAGGAAATAAACATAATTACGATAATGTTTCTTGTGGCTCTTCAGTTTAAAAAAACCTCTGAACATTTACTTGCTGCCAGCCTCCATCACTTCTTCTACTATTTCTCGGGATCAATCAGCTGTGACTCAATGGGAGGCAGAGAATAGAGGGGGTTGGCGGGGCCAGTCAGAGGTGGTATTTGTCGGTTCTCCCAACTACTCACAATTTCTGCTACCGGTTCTCCAGAACTGGTCTGAACTTGCTGAAAACCACCTCTGAACCACCTCCCCATCCCAAATGACAAATTCAGGAAGCACAAGAACATTTGTCGTGATGAACCGCAATCACTTCCCTTCTCGAAATTCAACGACTAAAATATACAAAACTCTGCCATGGTTCCCCTGGGTGTTATTTTATTTTGCGTCTTTTGTTATTTTATTTTGGCCGATTCTGCAACACTGCCTACGGAGATTATGCCTGAAATATTTAACATTTAAATCTTCATTTCCTGTCAGTTCCTCGGGTTTTTTTTTAATTGTTTCCTTGTGTTTCTTTTATGAATGTCTCTTAAAATGGCTTTGGAAGCTCTCCTCCCACTCCAGCCTCACTCTCTTCTTTCCAAATTAAAAATCCTCACTTCCTTTGGGTTTGGCCAATGACCAAGTTTTTTGCTAGCTTTCTAGCTGTACTCATCTTAAGTCTACTTCCTTTTCCCTGGCACCCTTCAACAAGATGATACTTAATACTTCATCATGATCTGTTGACTGAGATCCAGTTTGCTCTGTATTATTCTGTAAAAGGAATGAAGGGAGGTCCATGGAGGGACAGCCCATCCAGAAGATTTTAGCTATATTCTCTAAAGGGATGTCCCAAACGTGCTTTTTTTTTTTTTTCAAGAGGCAACTAGACTTTCTGGTTTTTTTTTTCTTTGAAGAGGTTTCGCTTCTCATCCAAGAAGCTTCTTCAGCTCTGACTGAATATCGGAGAATGATCCACCATTCCTCATCATCCCCCACCACTTGGTGAGAACTGAAGAAGCTTCTTGGATGAGAAGTGAAACCTCTTCAAAGAAAAAAACCAGAAAGTCTAGTTGCCTCTTGAAAAAAAAAAAACACCTTTGGGCCAGCCTGGATGACTGAGAATCTCCATAGACATTTCTCTAAAGCAGGGGTGTCAAACTCAAGGCCAAGGGACCAGATACAGCTCCATTTTTGGTGGCAGAGGGTTGCAGGAGGCTGTGGCAGTTGAAAATGGAAGTCAGGAGTGCTGCAGGAGGCCCTCCCGAGCTCCGTTTTCATGGGCAGAGGGTTGCAGGAGGCCGTCGCGACTGTAATCAGAGTTTGAGAGCAGTCGGGCCACCACAGGCGCCCCCGACACGAATCCTGGCCACTCCCACTCCAGTCCCCCAAGGCCTTCAATGAAATCGAGTTTGACACCTCTGCTCTAAAGGGATGGCTTCCTCTTCCTTTCAGGGAACAGGGGGATAATGCCAAGGTCACACGAAGTGTTTAATGCCATTTTATACTGAGTAACAGAGTTGGAAGGTCCCCAGAGTTGGAGGTCTTCTAATCCAACCTACTGTTCAAGAAGGAGACCTATGCATTTTAAACAAATGGTTGTCCAATCTCGTCTTATAAACCTCCGATGTTGGACAACCCGCCATTTCTGGAGCAAGTCGTTCCACTGATGGCTTTAACTGTCACTTACAATTGTTGATGAGCTCAAGAAAGAGAGACCTCTGCGGAGGTGGTATTCAGCCAGTTCTGACCAGTTCCGGAGAACCGGTTTCAGAAATTGTGAGTACGAGAACCAGCAAATACCACCTCTGACTGGCCCTGCTCCCTCTGCCTCCTGAGTCCCAGCTGATTGGCTGGGTCTTCTTTGGTTGCCCTGCACAGGAGAACGGAGCTGAAAAGCAGGTTAGTGGGGTGGGGAGGGAAGGGGGATTTTGCAGTAACCACCTCCTGCCAGGCCTAGCAAGCAATGCCCACCAAGCCATGCCACACTCAACAAGCCATGCCCACAGAACTAGTAGTATTTGTTTTAAAATCCAACCACTGGCACCTCTGCCACTGATGTTCTGCAAAGGAGTTACCTTGTATGGGTAATGTCTAATGCTTCCATATATCTCTTCTTGCAAATGTACAACTTGTAGAAATGGCTAATGCACGCTAACAGATTTCCTGTGTCACTGAGATGCCTTAAAAGCTCCTGGTTCAGAAGGTCTGCTCTTAGCAAGCCAGCTAATCAATACATTGCTTTTCAGAATGAATAGCTAGTGAATGCCTTCATTTTTCTTTGCATTCCTCCACCTTTTTGTTCCCCTGCAGATAAACAAATAAGCTGTCTAAATCATCCCCTTTTATGCGTTGCTAGTTCTGCTCTCAATTCCAAATCGTTTCCCCCGGGGGGACTCCAATACCCTTTCTCCAACGGTATTGAAGGAGCCGAGTTGGAAGTTACAGAGATGAGTTCTCGAAGAAGGAGAGGGAGAGGCAGATGAGCTCTGGGTGGCAAGCTTTGTAACTGTGACCAAAAAAAAATCATTGCAGGGTAGATGAAGAGCACGGTAAACCTCCTTAAATCACCCGAAAGCTGCAAACAACGGCATCATTGACCTCTGTGGGGCTGAGAATATGTACCATGACCAAATTACAAGCCACAATAACATCCCAAACTTCCATTATCATAAAGCTGATTTATAGTCCGTAAGGAGATCTGTTTCATTTTTCTAATAATAAATTATGAAGCATCCAGGGAATTATTTCTCAGGCAACATAAAGTTTGGGCTATATAGCATTCCTTTCCAAGATGAGCTTTCCTTGACAATGTATAGAGAGTCCATATCTCAGATATTGAGCCCTTGGGAGGAAAAACCCAGCTAAAAGTCATATTTTTTGGCAGCACGCTACACAAGGAATTTTTATTATTATTATTATTCTGCCAGGGGCCACGCTGTATTTTTAAAACTTTTTTTCACTGTTCTTTGGTTGGTTCAAGAATCAATAGGACTTGGTTGGTGATTCGGCGGAATCTCTGGAGGAGATAAGAATGAAATCCGCAGAACCTTATGAGAAAATGGGGTCATTCCAGGGGTATGACGCAAATATTTTTACTACTGGTTCTGTGGGCATGGCCAGGAGGGAGTGGCTAGGTGGGCGTGACGTTTTTTGTATAGCACCCACCCACCCCAGTGCTCCGGGGTTTTTTGGCCTCCTGGGCCTCAGGGAAGCCTCCTGGGTGGGGCATTTTTGATCCCAGAAGGCTTCCCTGAGGCCCAGGAAGACAAAAAATGGAGTGGGGGAGCACGCAGCACCCCCCACATACCATTTTTTGCCTCCTGGGTGAAGCAGTAAGACAGTGAGGGGGATCCCAGCACAGCTGATCATCGGAACAGCTGATCATCAGGAGAGGGGGAAAAAAGAAATACAGGTTCAGTTGAACCAGTAGCTGCTTTTTTTACCACCAGTTCGGTCAAACAGTAGCATTTTTTTTTTTTAATACTGGTTCATGCAAACCAGGCCGAACCGGTAGAATCCCACCACTGGGACGCTCAAAATAGTTCTTTGGAATGAAGATTTAGAAATGTGGTTGGCGGGGGGGGGGGGAGGAGAGATTTTTTCAAAGCACAACGAATATATGGCCGAGATTGTACAGTTTGTGACCTTGGCAGACTGGAGGACTGAATAAACCCCCACACACAAAGGAAATTTAGCCTGCAATGCAAGGTTGACCTCATGTATATTAGTAAATTAATGGACTTTCATGAAACTAAGGTAAAGGTTCCCCTTGCACATACATGCTAGTCGTTTCCAGCTCTAGGGGGTGGTGCTTATCTACGTTACAAAGCCGAAGAGCCAATGCTGCCGGCATGACTAAATGCCGAAGGCGTACAGAACACTATTACCTTCCCACCAAAGTGATCCCTATTTTTCTACTTGCATTTTTTACATGCTTTTGAACTGCTAGTTTGGCAGAAGCTGGGACAAGTAACATGGTGCAAGGGATTCGAACTGCTGAACTGCTGAGCTTTCTAATCAACAAGCTCAGCATCTTAGCCACTGAGCCACCGTGTCCCTTTCAAGAAACTGGGGAGGTCTAATATATCAGTTATATAAAGTAAACTAAAGTAAACTGAAGTAAACTATATGACAATGGCTCCTTTCTCAAGCAGGTGAATTACTCTTGACGACTTCCCTAGGGAATGAATGGAACCACGGGAAGCCAAGGAGGTTGCTGTAGGAGATGACCGGCTGAGGGAGGGGTCAAACGTGTCATAAGTCATGAACCCCTGCATACCTACAAGAGATCTAAGTTCAGCCCACTTTGAATGCCTTTGTGATGACCCGTAGTTTCTCAAAATAACTCAAAACCCAAACATACATTAAAGTCTGGTAATGCCTTCAACTTCACTGTTTTATTAGGCACAGTTTAAAGTCACAAAAGTAAATAATGAGGCAAAAAGAAATCCAAAACAAACCGCATTGGCAAGAGTTGTGAAGCAAACCAAGATAATTAATCATACATTCCAGGAAAATAACCGAGGAGAGTCCAAGGGAAGAACGCCAGCAAAGATAAACCTCTTTCAAAGTAAACACTAAACTTTGACTCCAGCAATTCTGACTGCGCAGTTACAAACTTATATACATAGCTCCCAGCTGCAAGCCACAAGGAGGATCATGGTAATCTCCTCCTGAGTAGACCTTGCTTTTCCATGATCTCTCCTTCCTGCGTGACCTAGGATGGATAGAGGATGCGCCTGGATCCTCCACTGATTACTCAGCCGGCCTCTGCCCTTCCTCAGCCTCTCCCACCACCTCTGGAGCCACACTCCCACTCCCTGATGGCTGTTCCTCCTCTTCCTCAGAGTCAGTCTCCACCAGGGGCATGACAGCCTTTCTTATCCTCCACTCATTTCCCTTTCTGTTAGTTGGCCAGATTCTTGTAGATAGCTTTAGCTTGCGATAAATCTTTGTACTTATTTGAACCGCCTGAATCTCCTGATTTCAGCACTTGACAGTTGCACAACATTAGTCTCATCCAATGAAGAAACCCATTCAAGGCAACCGTTGACTATCTCATAGCAAAGAAAAATGTAAACCAGATCCCACCCAGGAGAAACAACAATATTTACTTTTCCATCAAAGTGTTGGGCATGACCAACCTTCCCTCTTCTTCTTTACCCTGGAAATTGCCAACACAGTAGCTTGTCTTTCCCTTCAAATGTTACAGTCATTATCATCCTCGGTCTAATTTGCTCTGCCTTTGTAGGTCTATTTCAGCATTAGATATGACCAGCCAATTTTCTGTCCTTTTGGATCTTTCAGCCAGCCTTTTCTCACTCAGACAAGAGCCTGGAGGCATTATATATATTTTTTCCTTATCCTATTTTGAAGCGAGTCATAAACCATTTTGTTTCAAGGCATGATTTCTGGATGACACTTTTAACAAACAGCCAGAAAACAAAGAGGAGAGGGAGGAGAGAAAACTGTAAAACACATTAGAGCATCTATTCTCCTAGAAGAGTCCAAAACATATGGATTAAATTCCTGGTTTGTCCGTACACCGGCTGTTCAAGCTGAACTTTTTTGTTTCTGTATTATATTTAACTATGCTTGCCCGTCACGCAGAAGAGCGGAGAGGGCCTGGCAAGGAGTAACAAAGCCAAAGCAGGATTAATACAGTTTGTGAGACCACACTTAGGCAAGGAGGGATCAAATTTTAAAAGAGGGAGTCCTTGATACAACGGATGGATGGAATGGATGGAAACTAGAAGCAAAGGATGAAGACTAATCAAGGAGAGAAGCAACCAAGAACTAAGGAGAAATTTCCTGACAGTTAGAAGAATTAATCAGCGGAACTCCTTGCCTGCAGAAGTTGTGAATGCTCCAACACTGGAAGTTTTTAAGAAGAGATTGGACAACCATTTGTCTGAAGTTGTGGAGGATTTCCTGCCTAAGCAGGGGGGTGGACTAGAAGTCCTCCTAAGCCCCTTCCTCCTATTCTGTTCTGTTCTGTCCCATTCCATTCTATTCCATTCTATTCCATTCCATTCTATTCAAAGAAATTAGGACAAGAAGCCTAACCCTAACCATTTGTCTGAAGTGGTATAGGATTTCCTGCCTAAGCAGGGGGCTGGACTAGAAGACCTCCAAGGTCCCTTCCAACTCTGTTATTCTATGATAGGTGGACAAAAATGCCAAATCCAGTCTAAATACCTAGCTGACTGTGTGACCAACCATGACCATAACAATAGTCCCAATAGTAATAGGTGCCTTGGGTATAATCCAGGGGTGGGATTCAAATTTTTAACAACAGGTTCTGTGGGCGAGGCTTAGGTGGTGGGCGTGGCTTGGTGGTCATGTGACTGGGTGGACATGGCTTGGTGGTCATATTATTGGCTGGGTGTGGCCAACTCAATATCACTGTATGACCAACCATGATAATATTATCAACAGTAATAGACGCCTTGGATCTAATGCCGAAACATCTGGAGCACCACTTGAACAGCATTGGCATCAACAAAAATTGCCATCTAATCGACACAGAAGGTAGCATCTCTTGCAACAGATTGCTTCTTGTGACAAGACCTTTAATATTACTAAGCGATGTTTGTCTTTCCCCAATTTTTGGGCAGGACTTGATGTCAATTCTAGTCCAAGCATCTGGAGGACTGTATGACCAGCCATAATAATATATATTAAATGCTCTCCACACCATCACCTTCCCAATCAAAATGTCTTATATCCGGAAGCTGAGGTGGTATTCAGTAGGTTCTGACCAGTTCTGGAGAACTGGTAGCGGAAATTTTGAGTAGTTCAGAGAACTGGCAAATGCCACCTCTGATTGGCGCCACCCCCATCTATTCTCTGCCTCCTGAGTCCCACCTGATCAGCTGGGTCTTCTTTTGTTGCCCTGCACAGGAGAACAGAGTTGGAAAGCAGGTTTGTGAGGTGGGGAGGGAATAGGGATTTTGCAGTAACCTTCCCCTGCCACGCCCACCAAGCCACACCACACCCACAAAGCCATGCCTGCTGAATCCCACCACTGGTGAGAACAACCCATAGCCTAAACCATTTGCCTTCTCTTCTTAAGCTGGAATTCACAATTCCACTGTGCCAAACCACCCAGGTGCTACGTGCCTTATTGTCCTTTGAGCAAACTGATCCCTGATGCAGGAAATTGCATGCAGGAAATATTCTGTTTTGTTTTGTTCTTTAACAACAACAACAACAACCCTACACTTTGAATGGTTCCCGGAACACCCACACAAAGAAGGCACCGTGCTGCCTGCTCTTTGGGGAGGTTAACAGGGGTGGGGCCGCTGGGGGTTCACAGGGGTTCGGGAGAGCCCCTAGCTAAGATTCTGTGCAGTTTGGAGAACCCCCAAATCCAACTCGTGGCTCGTTCCGCCCATTCCACCCCTCCCAGGAGTCACCACATGGCCCGTTTTGAATACAGGTAAGTGCAGGGCACGTGCAGAGGCTCAGGGAGGGTGAAAAATGGGCCTCCCGGAAGTTCGAGAAGGCCAGTAATGGGCCTGTTTACAGCTTCCAGAGAGTCTTCGGAGCCCAGAGAGGCCATTTTCGCCCTCCCGGAGGCTCAAGAAAAGCCTCCTGAGCCCAGAGAGGGCAAAAACAGCCCCCCTGCCATGGTGCAGGAGGTTGACTAGGCCACACCCACCATGGCCACACCCACCGAGCAACCAGGCAGAGAACCCACTGCTAAACGTTTTGAAGGCCACCCCTAGGGAGGTACCGATTGACAATAAGAATACTTATGCCACCAGACTCGAAATTCTAGACCTAGAAAACCTAGAACTACTCCGCCTTCAGTCCGATCTAAGTATAGTACATAAAATTATATATTGCAATGTCCTACCTGTCAATGAACACTTCAGCTTCAACCATAACAATACAAGAGCAAACAATAGATACAAACTCAAGGTTAACCGCACCAAACTTGATTGCAGGAAATACGACTTCAGCAACAGAGTGATCAATGTCTGGAATACTCTACCTGACTCTGTGGTTTCTTCCCCAAACCCCAAAAACTTTAACCTTAGACTGTCTACTATTGACCTCACCCCTTTCCTAAGAGGTCTGAAGGGAGCGTGCATAAGTGCACCAACGTGCCTACCGTCCCTGTCCTATTGTTTCTTTTTTATTTTTATTTCTTTTATTTTTCTTATATGTATCCATTTCATGTATCCATAACTATGTTTATACTTATACCTGTTATCTTATAATTGCTTGACAAAATAAATAAAATAAAATAAAATAAAATAAAATAAAATAAAATAAAATAAAATAAAATAAAATAAAATAAAATAAAATAAAATAAAATAAATAATAAAATAAAATAAAATAAAATAAAATAAAATAAAATAAAATAAAAATAAAATAATAAAATAAAATAAAATAAAATAATAAAATAAAATAAAATAATAAAATAAAATAAAATAAAATAAAATAAAATAAAATAATAAAATAAAATAAAATAAAATAAAATAAAATAAAATAAAAATAATAAAATAATAAAATAAAATAAAATAAAATAAAATAAATATAAAATAAAATAAAATAAAATAAAATAAAATAAAATAAAATAAAATAAAATAAAATAAAATAAAATAAAATAAAATAAAATAAAATAAAATAATAAAATAATAAAATAAAATAAAATAAAATAAAATAAAATAATAAAATAAAATAATAAAATAAAATAAAATAAAATAAAATAAAATAATAAAATAAAATAAAATAAAATAAAATAAAATAAAATAAAATAAAATAAAATAATAAAATAAAATAAAATAAAAAATAAAATAAAATAAAATAAAATAAAATAAAATAAAATAAAATAAACAAATGTGTTTGATTTCCGTCTTATTGCCAAGCCAGCTCAGCTAAGAAACAGGGACGGAGGAAAAAGGCAGGACCATTTATCAGCATCTTCTAAACAGGAAGGGATTTGCCAGGGAATCTCACATCGCTTAAGGTCACCCACCTCTTCTCCAGCCAGCTGATAAACAGCCGCAGTGAGAAAACAGGCCCCTTGATGAATATCTGAATGCCTGTCTCCAAAGTGTCCAAACAGAAACCGGTGGTACTAAAAGACTCGGATTGGAGAGGCTAAATTTATCCCTGCTGTGAGTACGCCGGATTTCCAGGGAGTTAGAAGAAGGAGTCGAGGATTTTGAAGAGGACAATAGAAAAGCAAACCTTCAAAGAAAGGGATTTGGATGAAGGAGAGGGGGAGAAAGCAGATAAAAATCTAGAAAAAGGTCTGCTTTTGGCTTCAAAGTGGGATGGCCAAGCTCAGCAATATAAGCTTCTCAGCATGCCCCAGGGAACCATCTGCAAGGTCAGATCCAAGAACAGCCACCTCTTCCAAAAAGCTGCATCTGCAAGATTTTCTATGCGCTTTCACTGAGGGTAGATTTATTCCCAGGTAAACAAGTATAGAAACACAGGCTGTAATCCAGGGGAGGGCAGTTTTAGGCTAAGCGTGGAGCCCCCATCTTGCAAATTCAGACAATGCATTCCTTTACAGTGTTCTATAGATCGGTTAACTCTGTTTTTTCTTTCTTTTTTTTAAAAAACAAGGGTGATTTGTGAATTTACATTTGCTTGAGCCAGTGATTCAGCAATTCCAAACACCCCCCCCCCTTTGGTCTATAATTCTTCCTTCCTTCTTCACCTATGCCCTAGGGAGCTGCAGTCAAACAATTTAGATAGCAAGTGGAATAATGCAATATCCTATGCTATCCAACCCAATTGAGAAGTATGAGATTCAAACAAGTCCAATTTGAAGAACCAATCCCATCATCAATCAGAATAACGACAGATCTAGTGCCACACACACTTGCATTCCCATTCTAGCATATTTACACAGGCAAGATGGGGCAGAAATGTACTACTTCCCCATCTCCACTCTCTGGGGCAGACAACCTTGGGCCCCAGAGCAATATCCTACCCTATATCCTCCTCGTTTCTGAGTTTCCCTCCAACCATGATGTTCATAAATTGGTAGCAACTTCCTGCAGGAAACACAGTGATTGTAGAATGCATGTAGGGGAAGAAGGGGCAGAGTCAAGAGAGGAATCCATCTGGAATTATTATGTTCCCACAAATGGTTTAAATCCAACCTCTCTTGGATTTTGTTAAGTCTTACCTAGCATTCAATTTAGTGCTGATCATTAGTTGACCAATGTGTATACAGGCGTGTGCAATAGTTAACAATACACCCTAAATGAGAGAGAGAGACACACAGAGAGAGAGACAGAGACAGAGAGACAGAGGGAGACACAGAGAGAGAGAAACAGACAGAGACAAAGACAGAGAGGCAGAGAGAGACATATAGACATACACACACACACACACACACACAGAGAGAGAGAGAGAGACAGAGACAGAGAGAGAGACAGAGAGAGAGACAGAGAGAGAGACAGAGGCAGAGAGGCAGAGAGACAGAAAGAAAGAGTGTGGTGTGTACAACAAGGCAACTGAACAAAGCCTTGAAGTTTTCTTAGCAATATTTTTCAGCAATGATTGCCCTTGCCTACTTCTTAGGGCTGAGAGAGTATGGCCAGCATAAGGTCACCCATACTTAGCTTTGTGTCTTGTTGTAACAACGAGGCAGTCGAGTTGTTTGATCATGATCAACTGAATCATGATGAACTTTATTGGAGTCTAGTCTTGCATTTATACACATTTTTAGTTATCCTCAATCATTGGTTAACTTTGGTTACTGCTTAACTTTCGTTACTGTTTAGCACAGTAATTAATACAATTAATTATCTCTAGTTAAAGTCTAACATATGTTTACTTCCTCTCTCTAATCCTCCTTTAGATGAGTGACTTTGTTTGTCTGAGTTGTATTTGCTTGGAAACATTCTTTATCTGAGGTTTGCCATCCAAGATAGGAATATTCCTGCAATTACAACTCTACAGTGTCTAAGACAAGACTAGAACTCACAGCCTCCTAAGCTCCTTAACCACTACACTGAACTGCAATCCTTGCACAACTCAAAAAAAATCTCACGTTTGCTCCCTGGCCATTAAAATGTTGCTTAACTTCTGGAAGATCCATCTCTTGACTGAGTTTTTGGCTCACCGTTCATCAGAACGATCGCTGCTTCTTTTTTCTTTTTTTTTAATTGAACACATTGAGCCAAATATTCCAACACGATTAACACAAAATAAACTGTTGCAAAAACAGCACACACCCTTTTCATACAACATGGCTCGGCTTCCTTCTGTTGGGATGCCAATTAATATGATCAAATATTTATAACTCTTCTTCTGATACAGAGAGAGGGGGAAGGGAGGGAGGGAGGAAGGGGGAGAGAGAGAAATTGGCTAATGCCTCTATTTCTCCAAGCCAGGAAATTTAAATACAAATCATTCAAAAGCAACCATCCTAGGAAATAAAAAGCCTTTTTTTTCTTTTTCAATAATATTGCTGCTGAAACAGAAGGCTAGAAGTGCTTTCAGCAGTGGTTGGTGGTTGTTTTTGTTTTTTGTTTTTAAGAGAAAATTAGGATGGCGGTGCATTGCACACCAGAGTCATTTTCTGGTTGCACTTAATAATTCCTTCTGCTAATTATAAGAGCATCTTAGCACTAGCAGTGTTTGCATCAAAGGAAAACAGGAGGGGAAGATCATTGATCCGAAGGGATGTTGCGTAGAAGATGAAGCAGAGTTATTCCCTGTTGTTTTAGAAGGCGGGACAAGCAAGATGCAAAGCAGTAAATTCTGCCTAGGTACCCTGACTGGAGGAGCTGGTAGCCAATTTAAAAAGCTGCTAGTGTGGTTGAGAGTTTATTAGAAGTTTTTAAATCGTGGCCTTATGATCATTTCTTTTAAAATGTTTCGAGCGGCGGATTTTGTTTGTTTATTGTAGAGTCCTTGGTAATCTCTGAGCTTGGTTCTTTGCTTGCAGACATTTCATTACCCAATTAGGTGACTGTGGGGGTCTGCTCCCTGTTTATATACAGTCAATTGTCCTGCAAGTATGGTTGAGGATATATTTTTCTCTTTGGTGGTCCCTTCATTGGGGTATAGTTTTCTGCTTGACTCTTTATCTGGCATTAATCCCCACTTATCTGGATATTGGCTACCAAAAGAAAAGTGTCCTAGTCTTTTGTTTTCTTCTTAGCTCTTTGTTGTCTCTTTTGAATGGTGGGCTAATACGTTTTATTTCTATGTGTCTATTGATGGCTGGTCTGTCTGAATTTCAGGACTTTCCTAACATTTTTGGATTTTCTTGGTCTAGAACAAACTTGGCCACTTTAAGACTTGTGGAATTCAACTCCCAGAATGCTAGGAATTGAAGTCCATGAGTCTTAAAGTGGCCAAGTTTGAGGACCTCTGGTCTAGAATGTTCACAGTTTTTCAGTTGTATCTGTGGTTCAACCAGAATTACTGGTTGGATCTCCACTCTGATCTCGCCCTATCCCATCACATGGGGAAGCAACCAGGTATTAAATGCTTTCTTGAAGGTTAAGGAGGGGTGTGTGTGTGTGTGTGTGTGTGTGTGTGTGTGTGTGTATGATCCCTTGGCTCTGGGACTTGCTAAAAATATGGCAGTATTTGGGGGGAATTTGGAGCAATAAAGGGGCAGTTTGAACTGCCAGCTGCCTATGTTGGCTCTGGGCCATGCCCCGTGTCATCACAACTTCCTCCTTTGAACCCTTTACACGTAGGCCTTGGCATACAACCAGAAGTTCCATTGATAAGCAAGGCGCTTGTTCAATGAGTTGGGCTCTATTTTATGACCCTTACTTTTGCCAGGGGTTTTAAGCCAATCACTGCAGGTGTTGGGGTTCACATGGTCGTTAAGCAAAAATGCTTGTCAGAAGCCAGCTGGGGCTGAAGGAGGAGGATCCATAGGGTAGGGGCTGTAGTAAAGAAGACACACTTCTGATGCACAAGGAAGAGACCTGGAATGTTGTCCACCCTATCTGCTCTGCTAAGCTGGGCAGATACTCTCAGAGAGAGACGGTCCCAGGGGTGGGATTTTACCGGTTCGGATCAGTTCAGGCGACCTGGTAATTCTGGTGATCATTTAGCCCTTGCCCTTTTCCTGTGCTTTATTTCCTTGTTGTTGAGCATGGCTGATTCTTGCGACAGAGCAGTTTACCGTGCATCAGCTGTTTTACTCACCGGGGCTGCAGCCGAAGGTACGTATTAGAGTTAAAAATGGTATTTTCTAAATGCTGTGCACGTGCGTTCACCAAACCAGTTGTTACACCACTTGAATTGCACCACTGGGCAGTCCCACAAATAATTTACTGGCCCCGTGCCATGTAGGGCTTCAAAGTCAATAACTAGCACCTTGAATTACATCCAGGAGGTGATTCTTCACAACACTCTTAAGGCAGAGATGTCAATGGAGATTCTCAGCCATCCAGCTCATGGTTGTCCCAAAGGTGCTTTTTCAAAAAGGCAACTGGACTTTCTTGGTTTTTCCTTGAAGACGCTTCACTTTTCATCCCAGAGGTTTCTTCAGTTCTGACCGAATGGTGGGGGATGATGGGGAATGGTGAGGAATGATGAGGGATGTTGGGCATGGATGGGATTCTACTGGTTTGGACCAGTTCTATAGAACCAGTTAGGATTCTGCGCAGTTCAGAGAACCAGCAAATGGCTGGCCCCGCCACCCTCTCTGCCCGCCCTTCCTCTCCCCAACCAGTCAGTCCTTATCGTGCATGTGCAACCATGCGCACATGCCCAACATCGCTGACTCCGTTATTCCCCGCCCAGTCACTCCTTAAGGTATTTCTTTTTTTCTCCTCCCGACGATCAGCTGTTCCTATGATCAGCTGTTCTGGGATTCCTTTCACTTACTTACTGCTTCACCCAGGAGGCTTCCCTGAGGCCCAGGACGGCAAAAAATGGAGGGGGGTGCAGCTCCCAACCACCCCGCCCCCCTCCATTTTTTGGCCTTCCTGGGCTTCAGGGAAGCTTCCTGAGAGCAAAAACACCCCCCAGGAGGCTCCCCTGATGCCCAGAAGGCCTAGAAGATGGGAGGTTTTTTTTCTTGCTGCGAAATAAAAAAAGAAGCCATGCCCACCCAGTCACATGGCCACACCCACCTAGCTACGCCCACAGAACCAGTCATTACAAAATCTGAATCCCACCCCTGATGATGGGTCATTCTCCATCATTTCATCAGAACTGAAGAAGTTTCTTGGATGAGAAGCGAAAGGTCTTCAAGGAAAAACAAAGCCCGCTTGCCTCTTGAACAAGCACCTTTGGGTTAAGGCAGAACACGTTGTTTAGAGGCTTCACAGCAAGACACAGTTCAGCAATTTGTGAATGTGCTTGTTCAGACTTCATTGTTAGGTGCTCCCCGTCCTCCCATTTCTTGGCTGCTGCTTTGGCCATAAAAGAAAACTTCCCATTTACGACTAAACTGCTTTCTTTGTTCTATCCAAGCTGGGCAGGCACTAATTTTGTTTAAACAGCTTTTCGTCTCCTGGTTAGGGAATTGTCAGTCTAGCAGGAAAGACATTAACAAGCAAAGCTTGGATGGTTTTGAGGGAATCGTGATGTTAATCGAGGAGCTGTGATGCCACCTGCATTTTTCCAAAATTTCAGTTGTGGCCAAGTAACTGTTGAAATAAATAACTCGTCCTTGGAAAATGATCGAACTTTTCCCATGTCATTCTTTTATGCTATGGAAATAACTAACTGCAGAAAGTTACCTTCTCCAAAATAAATGAACACGTTGCTTATGGTCCCCTGGGTTTCTATGCTCAACAGCATGGCAAAGCACTGTGGCCTTCAAAACTCTAATGCTGGCATATCATCATTTGGTGTGCATTTGGTTTTTTTTTCTAATCATCTCAGGCTATTGCTACAAGCAGAGGTAGTATTCAAAATTTTTTACTACTGGTTCTATGGGCGTAGCTTGGTGGGCATGGCAGGGGAAAGATGCTGCAAAATCTCCATTCCCTCCCCACTCTTGAGGGAAGGTTACTGCAAAATTCCCTCCCCACTGCACTAACCTGCTTTCCAGCTCCGTTCTCCTCTGCAGGGCAACAAAAGAAGACCCAGCTGATCAGCTGGAACTCAGGAGGCAGAGAATAGATGGGGGTGGGGCCAGTCAGAGGTGGTATTTGCTGGTTCTCCAAACTACTCAAAATTTCCACTACCGGTTCTCCAGAACTGGTCCGAACCAGCTGAATACCACCTCTGGTACAACCGAACCAGAAATGCAGGCCCACTGTAGTTTCCATTACAACATCATCATGTTTTCTTTATGCTGATGTCACACTATGGTTGACACACCAGAGGTAAGTTGAACATTATTTTTTCCACCAAAAAGTATCTTTCCTTCTCATTCTTTCTCTTCCGTACATTTCTCCCCCTCTCCACTCCTAGAGACACAGTCTGCAATTTTATTCCTCGTAATTCATGCTTCTCTGATTGTCTCCATGATTTATGGTACAGTTACCAATTAATAATTCTGCATAACTCATTCAAATGGCTTCTGGTTGTGAGCAGCTACGTCAGGGAGCTCCTACCTCCTGCCAGCAGCTTCCACCTCTGTATGGACTTTGAGCTGATGTGCCCATCACCACCTCTTCTCAAGAGACCTATTCTAAATTTAATTTCAGCTGAAATATTTTCCACCCAATTTCCCCTCTGCAAAAGAGATCTCTCCCTTCATCCTTGGTGGACTTTTCAATCCTTGGAGATGATGGAGATTATTGGCAGGTTTGTTATATATCTCCCTATCGTTCTGCAGCCTCCATGGTTGTCTGGTTTCCCAATTTAGAACAGTCCAATGGGAGGCCTTTCCTCGGTCTTCCCCCTTGGGATTTTATTGAGGTATATCAGAGGTCAGAGTGATTCAAACCACCAGGGAAATGATTCCAACAAGGAACGGTCTGTTTTTCAATCATGTAATGTGATCCGATTCGGCAGCAATAGAAATCCAATTCAAAAGCAGAATAAAACATACCAGCTGGACAAGGCAATCAGGAAAACACTCTTCCTTCCATCTGAAGAGACTTTGGGGCACATTATTTAGTGTTCCTTCCATATTGCAAAAGAATAAAGCATGATAAAGTGGGATCGTTACAAATACGGGAAAATTAATCTGTAGTTACTGACAGGAAACACCGACAGTTGCATAGTTAAATTTAGATAGTCTCTCTCTCTCTCTCTCTCTCTCTCTCTCTCTCACACACACACACACACACACACCAGTGGTGGGATTCAAATTTTTTTACTACCGGTTCTGTGGGTGTGGCTTGGTGGGTGTGGCATGCTTGGTGGGGGTGGCTTGATGGGCGTGACAGGGGAAGGATTTTGCAAAATCCCATTCCCTCCCCACCCCACTAACCTGCTTTCCAGCTCCGTTCTCCTGTGCAGGGCAACTAAAGAAGACTCAGCCAATCAACTGGGACTCGATGGGAGGCAGAGAATAGATGGGGGGCGGGGCCAGTCAGAGGTGATATTTGCCGGTTGTCTGAACTACTCAAAATTTCTGCTACCGGTTCTCCAGAACTGGTCAGAACCTGCTGAGTACCACCTCTGTATGGAAGTATGAACAGATTTCCAGAAGAAAATTGCAGACTATAGGAACCGTTTGCTCTACTCGGGTGACCCTGAGGACACAGATAAATCTCCAAGTGGCCTCAAGGACTCTCTAAAAGGATGCAAATGACTAGCTGTCCGCAAGGAGTATAAATCTCTCCTTTCCCCACCATCCAGTCAACGCTGAAGAAGCTTCTTGGATGAGAAGCGAAACGTTTTCAAAATAAAAAAAAACAACAGAAAGTCCAGTTGCCTCCTGAAAAAAGCACCTTTGGGACAACCATGACCTGGAGGACTGAGAATCTCTATAGACTTCCAGCTATGCAATTTGGGATAAACACCCTTGGAATGATGTGGGAGTAGGAATAGATTTCCAGAGAAAAAAAATTGTAGACTACAGGAACCAGGAGTGCTACTCAGGTGACCCTGAGGACACAGACAAACTTCCAAGTGGCTTCAATGCCCCTCTAAAAGGATGCAAATGACCAGCTGTCTGCAAGGAGTATAAATCCCTCCTTTCCCCACCATCCAGTCAGAGTTGAAGAAGCTTCTTGGATGAGAAGCGAAACATGTGATGACCCAGGGTGGGATACAAAGTCACAAAAACCAGTCACAAAAAACAGGTGAAGCCATTTTATTCCTTCACTTTGCTTCCAAGCTCCAAATATCCTTGACTGGAGGCAAAAAAACATGAGCAGTTACCAGAAGGAGGAAATGCTGTTTAAATTATAAAGAGTAAAAAACAACACAAACCAGGCAAAATAAGGACGTCCACAGATAACAGAACACACACTGGGAAGGACACCAAAGTCAGAGAGGAAGCATAAACTAGAGATATTTCCATGCTTTGTTTCCAGCACTCGCCAGTACGCATGTCCGTCCTCTTATCCAATTGTCACAGCTGCAGCCCATGAAGAGGATCAAGGCCCTCTCCTCCCCCGTAGACCACATCTCTCCCTTATCCTCTCCTCCCCGTGTGCCCTAGGATGGAGAGGGGATGGGCCTGGGTCCTCCTTTGACTGCCCAGCCAGCCTCTGCCCTTCCCCAGCCTCCTCCACAACCTCCTGAGCCACACTTCCACTCCCTGTCGGTTGTTCCTCCTCTCCCTCAGAGTCAGTCTCCACCAGGGGCATGACAAAATGTCTTCAAAGAAAAAAAACCAGAAAGTCCAGTTGCCTCTTGAAAAAGCCCCTTTGGGACATCCAAGTCACGGTTGACCCAAAGGTGTTTTTTTTTCAAAAGGCAACAGGACGTCGTTTTTTCCTTGAAGACATTTTGCTTCTCATCCAAGAAACTTTTTTCCAGAACTGAAGTGAAGGAAATGAACAAATTGCACAACCTGAAGTTGCTTATTGAAGTAAGTACTAGGGAAGATTCAAAACAAATAGAAAAGCCTATTCTTCTCCCTGTTCCTAAGGTCATTTAAAAATAAAATAAAATTTAAAAAAGCTACCAACCAAACGGCTGTGATTCACTAAAAACTGAACTTGGTCACAACCTGAATGGCTGTGGTAAAAAGAGAGGAAAAATGTACTGCGGTCATCACGTTTGAGAAGGGGGAAAAATATTAAAAATCAGTGCACCTCTGGGAGAGTTCTTAAAGGTCAGTATACATTCTGAAATGGTGTGCCAAAAGGGCAAAAGTTATTTTGAAATTAAGTCTGCAAACAAGGAGAATGGTGTCGGAGAGAGAATGCTGCCTTAGGAAATGCCACAAAAGGAGAAGAAATGGATTTGGAGACCTTGCTATAAAAACAAACAAACAAACAAACAAACAAACAAACAAACAAACAAACAAACAAACAAACAAACAAATTGCTTGCAGCAGTCAGGCATGTCCCAAAGGTGTTGTTTTTTTTCACAAGGCAACGGGACTTTGTTTTTTGCTTGAAGACATTTCGCTTCTCATCCAAGAAGCTTCTTCAGTTCTGCTTCTTCAGAACTGAAGACGCTTCTTGAATGAGAAGCGAAACGTCTTAAAGTAAAAAAACAAAGTCCCGTTGCCTTGTGAAAAAAAAACACCTTTCGATGAGGAAGACTAAGAAGGTCTGTAGTCATTTAGCAGTCAGGCGCGTTGTCCGGCAAAACACACAAGTTGCAGAAAAACCCGAATCAACAAAAAAACATAACTCATAGCTCCATACCTCTGGACGTTTAAAAAAAACACCAGAAAATTAGAAAGTCATTCGTTCATCTCCAGATTTCCCTTTCTTCACTCTTATGAGAAGTGACCAAGTGAGACAACCCCAAGGAAATGAAAGAAAACAGAATAATAACAGTTGGAAGGGACCTTGGAGGTCTTCTAGTCCAACCCCCTGCTTAGGTAGGAAACCTTGTACCATTTCAGACAAATGGCTGTCCAATCTCTTCTTAAAACCCTCTAGTGATGGAGTACCCACAACTTCCAAAGTCAAGCTATTCCACTGTTTAATTCTTCTCATTGTTAGGAAGTTTCTCCTTAATTCTAAGTTGCTTCTCTCCTTGATCAGTTTCCATCTGTTGCTTCTTGTCCTGCCTTTGGGTGCTTTGGAGAATAGTTTGACTCCCTCTTCTTTGGGGCAGCCCCTGAGAGCAGGTTACCATAAAAGAAGGCTGTGCGTGCCTGTTTTGAAAAAGAAGGGTTGATCCAACCTTGAGCAATCTTGCAACCATCGCCAAGACTCAACCCACATTCCTTCTTCCATTGCCCTTAACAAGACATCCCTGCCTCAACATTGATAGATTTGCTTCGCAGGCAAGGAAGGCAGAGCTGATTAGTTTTTGCTGTCTACTCCCCGGAGACCATTTACAGCCTCTGATGGAGCTGAATATGTGCTTCCTCTTTCTGATTTGTATGCAAGTTCTCCAAGGCCTGCTGAGTAAGACAAAGTGGTGAGACAGATGGCTTTGACAGATGAAGGCTAACATCCCACGCTGCTTCTCCTTATTTATTTATTTTTTTAAGTTGACCAGGAGAGACATTAAATCTATTGAACTAGTCACTTGAGAGGTGTGGAATACCATCAGGTACAACCAGTTGTGTTATTTTGCAAGGAACAAAATAACCATATCAGCTTTGTTTGGTCTTTGTCAAGTGTACAGGTGCACTTCTCATCCAACCAGCTCTAGGGAATATTATGACTTTAGTTTAGCTCAACCATAAGATCCAATGAACACCACAAATGGAGTCTTGCACTTCAAAGAATTAAAATTAGCTTAACATACCTTGGCAACCATTTTAGTTATTTCTGGGCTCGCATCCAAAGATAATAGGTTACCTTCAACCATTTATTTTGGGGAAATGAAAAGTAGCAGGTCTTCAATGTTCCTTCTTTCAAATCTGGATAAGAGATATATCCATTTCAGTGTTTATTAAGTGCATCTCAAGAACGGTTAGAATTCTGGGGGAAAAAGTGATACAGAAAAATTGATATGTTTAAATGATAAGTTAAGAGTGGGAGTTTAATTTTAAAAAACTCCCAAAATCAGAAAAATGGATCAGGAACCAGGAACCATCCAATCAACTTCTTTCAAACGAGTTGATGCAAACCTCAGAAAGATAGTTTGGCTAAATCTCAGGAGTACAATTTCTGCCTGTTGTTTTGAAGTTTTGAGGTTAACGTGGGCATGGAAACTCTTCAGGGCTTCCAAGTTACCCCCAAACACGAAAAGGCCGAAATGTAGCACCCGTTCTTCTGATGGTTTCATCATATCTCCCATGGTGGCTTCCCACTATGGTGTCCCATTGTGTACCAGAAAATCCTAACACGGAGCTAGAGATCTTCTCCCTTCAGAAGTTTAGACTGTCCCTCCTTTAAGTCAACATGTGAACTCAACTTCTGTCATGCCCCTGTCAGAGCTTGAAACTGTGGGGGAAGATGAGCTGGAACTGGAGCGGACAGAGATAGAGGGGGGCAGCTTTGTTGGCTTTGGAGGAAAATGGGGAAGAGCAGGTCCACTCAGGCCAGGGCCTTTCAGGATCAGGACAGCTTGTAGACAGGGAGGAACAGGGGCAGGATGGCGAAGAGACGTTAAGCAGGGAACATGAGAGACAAAGCTCAGGTGACGAGCAGGGACTGCCCCCTCCTGATCCTCAAGCACAGAGAGTGGAGAGAAGGCAGAAACAGTGCAGGC
The DNA here is from genome assembly GCF_049901735.1 of Notechis scutatus. Classification (NCBI taxonomy): domain Eukaryota; kingdom Metazoa; phylum Chordata; class Lepidosauria; order Squamata; family Elapidae; genus Notechis; species Notechis scutatus. The sequence continues at coordinate 17,539,703 of NC_142018.1, forward strand.
TGACCCGACTACTCAGGAGGAGAGCGCCCCGCCCCTCTCCACAAGGCACACCTGGGGACTGAGACTTCAAAAGATGCTGTGGGGAGGGGCATTTGTCGGGAACAAATGCTGAATTCCTGGAGTGTTGAGTGCTGACGTTTGAACTTTCCTGGATTCCTTCTTGATTCTTGCTTTGCTTCTTGGCTTTCTGGACTCGTTGACTTGCCTGTTAGATTTTCTTGCTTGCTGCCGTAGTGCTCACAGTCTTGGACTGGACTATTTGCAGCCAAAGGCTGCATGAGGTGTGTGTGTGTGTGTGTGTGTATGTGTGTGTGTGTGTGTCATCCCTCGGCTCTGGGACTTGCTAAAAATATGGCAGTATTTGGGGGGGAATTTGGAGCAATAAAGGGGCAGTTTGAACTGCCAGCAGCCTATGTTGGCTCTGGGCCGTGCCCCGTGTCATCACGGGGCATGAAATGGTATAGGGTCATCTGCCTAAGCAGGGGGTTGGACTAGAAGACCTCTAAGGTCCCTTCCAACTCTGTTATTCTGTATTCTAAGGTGTAGGATGGGTTTGGAGGTGAAGAGGGAACATCAGATCAGAAATGCTTCAAAATTAGTTCTGCCGGGCCACCCATTAGAAACAGTTTGCTCATATTCGTGCTCCAGGCAAGATCCTTCAAGCTCGACTCCAATTAATGTGTACATTTTCATATATTTTTTTGTCATTGGGAAATTGCGTTCCTTATTTAGACAACAATAAATGATGGAAATGCACATGGCAGCAGAGTGGAAAATGAAAATTAATTGTACATGGAAGGATGAAGAATACGGGTAGGACTGGAATTGCTCCTAACTTGTATAACTTCCAAGTATCTCCCCAGAAACCTTAGCTTCTCCTGGGAAGTTGCTTAATGCACTTTGAGCAACAGCGAAGTCCTTACAATTTGATTGTATGAAATCATTCTGTGGAAAAAATATGCATGGGAGAGAGAAGGTGAAGCTATTTCTTATTTTTTTTAAAAACAACAACAACAGCAACTCTGATTTCCTAGATCCGGATCTTCATATTGTGAATTATGAATTTTCTTTCTGGAAAAAAAGCATTTTCTATATGGAGCATTATAAGAAATATACTTGGCTTTTCAACCTTAAATGGAAGCTGGTTTGATCAGATCTTTGAAGCCTCCTGCAGGGAAACACAGAATTTCTTTTTTTAAAATTTCTGTTCCCAAATTTTCTCCCCCAAACCAGAATCTATCTTTGTGATAATGTTGATTCCCTGCTTGGGAAGAATGGGATATTGAGTTCAGTGAGGGTTAATTTCAGAGCACTGACTCTCTTTGCCCAAAGCTAACACTGGAATATGAAAACATAGCTCCACCTACTAATTATATATATTTCTGAGAGCTCTATTGTTTTTATTATTTGTTTGTTTGTTTGTTTGTTTTCAATAGATGGAAAGTGTCATGCCCCTGTTGGAGTCTGAATCCGAGGAGGAAGATGAACAGCTGACAGGGAGTGGGAGTGTGGCTCCGTTGGCTGTGGAGGAAACTGGGGAGGGGCATAGTCCGGTTGGCCAGAGCAGGGGAGAGGTAGAACAAGGGAGAGGAAGTTCAGAGGAAGACCCAGGCCCGCCCCCTCTTCATGTTAGGACACGCAGGGAGGAATGGAGAAGAGAGCAATGTGGGTGCGTGACTTACGGGGAAGGAAAGGGCCCTGATTCCCTTCATTAGCCACACCTGGGAAGGGAGTTTAAAAGAGATACATGCTGAGTGTGGTGTCTGCTGGGAGCAAACATGAGTTTATCTTGTGTTGACTTTAGTTATCTGTGTTCCTGGCATCTTTCCAACCGTGTTGAGTTATTGCCATGCCTTTCACGTCTGGAATTCTTGCTCCTGCCCTGCCAAACTAATTGCCTCATTTTGCCTTGATTGGACTTATAGTTACAGTTTTTGTTGACCCATTTTGGACTTGATTCTCTGCAGGACCAGCCAGCAATTTAACAACCGGTTTGGCCGAAGTGGTACGAACCAGTTGAATGCCATCACTGAGTATACTGTATATAAAATCACTCCACAATTTACTTTGGGTATTTAACATAAAGAGAAAATACAATTTGTACGTGACGCTGCTTGGCATTCTAGTAAGCGCTAACTCGCTTCTCCAAGCGAATGGCAATTTTAAACCAGATGGTACCTGAACAAGCTGTAATACTCCAAGGGAAGTAGAACCGGGCACCCTCCCCCACAGAACGTGTGTTAGGCTGCAAACCTCTACACATTGTTCTAGGAGTAAATCCCACTGAACCTAATTGGAATTACTTCTGTGACAAGACAAATAGACCTTTTGCGATCCTCTTAGTTTCCTTGGTCTGGATCCAAATCTGGTTAGTTAAAGAATAGGTCAAGACCACATCACTTGAAAACCTGTTCAGAGTAATTTAGCTTCGTGCCGTAGCTGGTGAATTAGAATTTGAGGATTGTAAATACAACTTCTTGGAGAAAATAGACCCTTTGCCTAATAGCCAAAATGTTAAAAAAAAAAAAACACAACTGAATGGGAGAAGAGAAAATGCAGCAGATGTGCAGGTGTTAGATGTTCGTTAGCATGTCATAAACAAAATAACAGAGTGGGAAGGGACCTTGGAGGTCTTCTAGTCCAACCCCTTGCTTAGGCAGGAAGCTCTATACCATTTCAAAAAAATGGCTGTCCAATCTTTTCTTAAAAACCTCCAGTGTTGCAGCACCAACAACTTCTGGCGGCAAGTTGTTCCACTGATTAATTCTTCTAACTGTCAGGAAATTTCTCCTTAGTTCTAGGTTGCTTCTCTCCTTGATGAGTTTCCATCCATTGCTTTTTGTCTTGCCTTCAGGTGCTTTTTGGAGAATAGGTAGACCCTCTCTTCTTTGTGGCATCCTCTTAGATATTGGAATATTGCTATTACTGCTATTAGCAACAGAGAAGAACTGGAGAATGGCCAACGAAGAGGAACGTCATTGTGATAGGGAGTCCATATCTTTGTTGACCTCATTTCCTGTAATTCCTTCAACTACGGTATGTTCTGCCAAAACCAGATGATCCTCCAGAATGCCAGACCTATCTTCATTGTTTAGCAGAGTAAGGTTCTTGTCTTAGATACCAAGCTTTCATGAAGAAAGCAGAATTTGGAGGTTGGTTATTTGCACTGGCATGGAATGTTACTGGACTACTAAGTTAATCATCTCTCAGAACAACCCACCTTGTCAGAGTCCTGTTATAGGGAAGCAGAATTAAGTTATAAGTATATCACTTCAACCATCAACCAACAATGGAAACAGTCATCTATTCAATCATTGTGTATATTTCTGGACTTCTAAGGCTGACCTCCACCAAAACAGCTATCAAATCCCATCAATTCGTCAATACAAACATTTGTCTTTTGTTGTCGGAGTGAGTTATGACTGTGTCCTCCTCCAGGACAGATTGATAGCTCTCAAGCACTTACCTGGCTGAGAATATTGGAAGATTATGGAAGAGAATTCAGGAAAGGAGAGGAAAAGATAGGTAGAAATACTTTAATTCCATGTTCAATTGTACTTGTTCTGTCTTCCCCATCTGAGCTCAACTCTACTCAGCAGGTAAAGAGGCTGAAATCTTTGCAAACAGTTTTGGCCATCACTGATTGGAGATAATTTGGAGAAATTGACACAGTTCCGTGCACACAGATCATCATTATCATCATCATCATCTTCATTTAATAACCCCATAATCCCTTGTGGGGTGGAGTCTGGGCAACTGAATGGAGCTAGCAGAGTTCTTTAATGGCTGGATGCCCTTCCTGTCACCAATACGGAGTTTTGTTCAGCAAATATATTCTCAATGTGTGCAGAGAGAGAAATATCTGCCTTTACCTAGGATCGAACTCACAGCCTCCTGATTGTGAGGTGAGAGCTTCACCTTTAGGCCACCGCTCCACTCCATGCACACAGATCTCACTTTTAAAACCAACTCCAAATCTATATTGGGAAAGTAGGGGGAAAAAATAAGCATAGGAACTTGTTTATTCAAAAAAGGAGATACTTGGTGATTTTTGTATTTCTTTCTTTGGAAATATAATGTTGACAGAACGTATTGTAGTCACTTGCAATAGTGCAATTTTGGTGACCAAAATTGTGCTATTTGTAAGTGACTACAACATGTTCTATTAACATTGTATTTTCAAAGGTCTTTTCAAAGTCCTTTAATTCACAGACCATGGCAGGTATTTTTTTAAAAAGCAGTAATAGAAATCAATTATTGACCCAAAAGCTATTTGATTCCATCTTGGTTGAGCTACAGTTTGGTCTTGTTACCTAGTGTTATTCTCTGTGTTTAATTGGTTGGTTAGACCTTCTATTTATGTATTTCTTTAATTGAATATTGTTTATTGTATAATTTGACTTGTAAGCTGCCAAGAGTCCTCCTGGATTGCAGCAGGCTATAAACCCGATCAATGAACAAATAAAATGTTGGGTAATTTTTTGGGGGGGGAGGGGGGGAATAAGGTTCTTTGCCTTCAGGGCATGTCTATGAACAGCACAAGCGATGACTTGACTTCTGATTAAGCCTGGCTGAGTTAAAGTGTGTGAGTTTTTAAGCATCAAGGAGTATGGGTTTTCACTGGATGGTTTTAACCATGCCCCCCCTTCTCTTTTTTTCTCTCTTTCTCCCTCCCTCCCTCTCTCTTTTGCCCTTTCTCTCTCCCTCCTTCTCTCTCTCTCTTTCTCTCTCTGTGTCTCTTTCTCTCTGTGTGTCTCTTTCTCTCTCTGTCTCTCCCCCTCCCTCCCTCTCTCTCTTTCTCTCTCTGTGTCTCTTTCTCTCTGTGTGTCTCTTTCTCTCTCTGTCTCTTTCTCCATCTCTCTCTCTCTCTCTTTCTCCTCTCTCTCTTCCTACCTCCCCCTCTCTCTGTGTCTCTTTCTCTCTCTGTCTCTTTCTCCATCTCTCTCTCTCTTTTCCTCCCCCCCTCTCTCTGTCTCTTTTTCTCTCTGTCTCTTTCTTCCTCCCTCCCTCCCTATCTTTCTCTTTCTCCCTCTCTCTTTCTCTCTCTCTTTCTCTCTCTCTTTCTTCCTCCCTCCCTCCCTCTCTCTTTCTCTCTCTCTGTCTCTCTCTCTGTGTCTCTTTCTCCATCTCTCTCTCTCTCTCTTTTCCTCCCCCTCTCTCTGTCTCTTTCTCTCTGTGTCTCTTTCTTCCTCCCTCCCTCCCTCTCTCTTTCTCTCTCTGTGTCTCTTTCTCTTTCTGTCTCTGTCTCTCTCGCATTTTCAAACCAGCCTGTTGGTGAGACTGTGCCCAATTGGGTACGCCTAATCACGCAGGGGTGTCATGCATAAGCCACGCCCACCCCAGTGTTGTGAATGGGAAAAACATCATGAAAAGTCACATGACACCCATGGTCTAATGTAACGAAAAGAAGGACATGACAGCAACGTTCCACCATTTGAAGGGCTGCCACAAAGAAGAATGGGTCAAGCTATTCTCCAATGCACCAGAAGGCAGGGATAGAAGCAATGGAGGGAAACTCATCAAGGAGAGAACCAATCTATTGGTTTTCTTATAATTTTATTATTGTTCATTATTTTATTATTTATTTATTAAAGAATGGATGGAAACTAGTCAAGGAGAGAAGGAACGTAGAACTAAGGAGAAACTTCCTGAAGGTTAGAACAATTAATCAGTGGAACAACTTGTCTCCAGAAGTTGTGGGTGCTACATCACTTGAAGATTTCAAGAAGAGGCTGGACAATCACCTGTCTGAAATGGTAGAGAATCTCCTGCTTAAACAGGGGGTTGGACTATCCTACCCATTTACACCCCTTCCCCCTTTCCCTTCTCTTCCTTTACTTTTTTATTGCAGCAAATGAGACTTTTATATCGCACCCTTGAAAGTGTACAAAGGAATCCATGCGCCCATTTCCCATATTTATTTTTCTGTATCAGCGAGGTGAGTAAGCGATATAATTTTTCGATCCTGCTTTCTTCCTCCTCAAGCCACAAACTTTCTGATTAAAAAAAAAACAAAAACCCTCACAGATTTTAGAGTTTGACAACCTCAGATTTTTCTTCCTCTTGAAAACCAAAGAAAATATTTTAGGAGCTGATTTTGGCAAATCTCAAGAAACACAACTCACTTTGTTCTGAAAAGCTTTGTCTTTAACAGGACAAGTTAGCTGCGGGGTTGTTTTTTTATAAAAGTGACATGATGCAACGGAGGCCGTCCCCTGCATTGAAACAGTGGTGGGAGTCAAATTTGTTTACTACCGGTTCTGTGGGGTGTGGCTTGGTGGGCATGGCTTGGTGGGCATGGCAGGAGAAGGATATTGCAAAATCTCCATTCCCTCCATACCTCACTAACCTGCTTTCCAGCTCCGTTCTCCTGTGCAGGGCAACAAAAGAAGACCCAGCCGATCAACTGGGACTCGATGGGAGGCAATGAATAGATGGGAGCGGGGCCAGTCAGAGGTGGTGTCTGCCAGTTCTCCTAACGACTCAGTTTCCGCTATTGGTTCTCCAGAACCAGTCAGAACCGGCTGAATACTACCTCTGCATTGGAGATGCAATTCAAAAAAGCACACACACCCCAAAAACCATCGGGGATGAAAAGAATAATTTCAATGCTTTTTCTGTGGTTTGTATCTCGTTCAGGCATCTGGGATTACAAAGCAAGCCATCTCTTCTTCGGAACCAAAAGTAGCTTTTTCAATAAGAACAAAATGTTCCAGACTCATTTCATCATGCTTTTGACAGATGGCATGTTTTGTTTATGTGTAACGAAGCTAAGGCCTGAAAAAAACAACCCGCAGGAAGTCCAATATTCCATTAAGATTTTATAGGTAGGCCTGAATAACGTAGGATAAAATACTGTCTCTTCCCAAAGCTTCCTAAACATGCTAAGATCCACACCAGACTTTTGGCTGGCAGGGGCAGGGATGATTCAATGCAGGCAGTCTCTTGGCCAACTCTACCTTCAGGCAGAATCAGAAAACCGGTGGCTAATTATAACTTTCGCAAAAAAGCAATCAATGTATTACGCAATGCATTTTTATTTTGTGTTTTATATGTCCATGCTGGCTACGGGGCTGAACATCGTGATCCCAGTTAGGAATGTAAAAACCTACTGGTCCAAAGTCTGAATGTTCTAGGGAACAAAGTAAACATTTTCCTCCTTCCTGGACCATTAGAGAATAACAGGAGGGACCTTCGAAGGGACCTTAAAGGTCCACTAGTCCAATCCACTGCTCATGCTATACCATTTCAGACACACATTGTCCATTCTCTTCTTGAAAACCTCCAGTGATGAAGCAGCCACAACTTCCGAAGGCAAGCCGTTCCACTGGTTAATTGTTCTCATCGTCAGGACATTTCTCCTTAGTTCTAGGTTGATTCTCTCCTTGATGAGTTTCCATCTATTTTTTCTTCTTCCTAGCATGTTCTTGCAAGGGCAGGGTCTGCTTTTCAGATCATCGAACACCACTTTGCACGGCCAGCTGCACCTCGAAGTCCTGTGGCTTGCATATTTTTGTTGATAGCATCTTGCCACCTCTGTTTTGGGTGCCTGTGAAACTGTCCTCCATTGACTTCTAGTTGGTAGGCAGTCTTGGCAACGGTGGAAGGTGCTGCTTTCATGACATGTCCATACCAGCGGAGTCGCCATCAGTCTTGGAAGCTATATTTTACTTAGAAGCTTTGAGGCTGCCACATTCAGTGCCTGGGAATTTGGGAGGGAGAATTTTTATAGTGAGGCAGGAAATTAGACTCAACAACATTCTTTTCTCAGAGAGTCAAGGCCAACTTACCCTGCACATGGAGGGGAGTGTTTGAAGGAAGGTCTCCAGTTGGGATGATGTTTGATTGGACCATGTGATGGACTGGTGGATGCAGGGGAAGGATTGTTGATTTTCTTTTGGGAAGGGAAAACATGGAACTCTCAGATTCAGGTTTTCCCAGATGTGCCATAATGGCAAGTCTAATAAAATGGAACTTTGAGAAAATGCCTGTCTCGGGGTTTGTTGGTTTGGAGTTGTTTAGTTGGAATGCTGACATTAACCCTAATCCCCCCTACCCAAATTCCCAGGCACTCGAAGCTTCCAAGTAAATCATCTTCTCTATAGTTGGTACCACACCAACAGGTTGTCAAATGGTGTCATTTGTGATGTGGTCAAGAAGGGATGCCCAATATCTAATGGAAATGCATTCACATTTCCATGGCGTGAACTTGCTGCTGTAGTTCGTCTCTGGTGGTGGAAGTAAGCATAACATCTTCAACATAGAGCATAGTCCAGGGTGCACTCTGCTGCAGATCATGCGTGATGGTATCCATGACCAATATCAGAGGTGGTATTCAGCCAGTTCTGACAGTTCTGGAGAACTGGTAGCAGAAAATTTTGAGTAGTTCGGAGAGCTGGCAAATACCACCTCTGACTGGCCCCGCCCCATCTATTCTCTGCCTCCCAAGTCCCAGCTGATTGGCTGGGTCTTCTTTTGTTGCCCTGCACAGGAGAATAGAGCTGGAAAGCAAGTTAGTGGGGTGGGGAGGGAATGGGATTTTGCAGTATCCTCCCCCTGCCATGCCCAACAAGCCATGCCCACCAAGCCATGCCCACCAAGCCATGCCCACCAAGCCATGCCCACCAAGCCATGCCCACCAAACCACACCATGCCCACCAAGCCACGCCCACAGAACTGGTAATAAAAAATTGAATCCCACCACTGACCAGTATAAGCAAAAGGTGATGACAGTGTACAGCCTTGGGGTATGTCAACCATCCCTGGGAATCTGTGGGAGAGGCCAGCTGGGCATCGCACTCGTGCAATGTATTTATGTATTTATATTTTATATTTATACTTTCAATAGATACCTAGGAAATAAGCTTACCTCTTCCTTCAGCTGCTGTAACTGCTCGTCCTAGATCCAACTACACACCTACACCATAGTAACAAGTGCTTCTCCCCACGTCAACAGACTCACTTATAATGACATTTCTATGCTTTCCTGCACACAGCAAGGTCTTCATGCTCCTGCCCACAACTAGCATTTCATTGCTAATCCAAAATTACTCCAAAAAGTGACCCGGAAAATTTACAAGGAAAACATCATTGCTAAATTAGGGACCATAGGAGAATGAGTAGCAGAACCTGAAGGCAGAGTTAACAGAGTTGCAAGAACAGAGCATGGCTAGTCTAGCTGTCCTGCCCCTGGTGGAGACTGACTCTGAGGGAGAGGAGGAACAGCCAACAGGGAGCGGAAGGGTGGCTCCGGAGGTTGTGGAGGAGGCTGGGGAAGAACAGAGGCCGGCTGAGCAGGCAGAGGAAGACCCAAGCCCATCCCCTCTCCATCCTAGGGCACGCAGGGAGCAGAGGATAAGGGAGAGAGGTGGTCTACTCGGGAGGAGATGGCCTTGATCCTCTTCATGGGATGCAAGTGTGAGAACTGCATAAGAGTTTGGACCTGCGAGCTAGCAAACACTGGAGACAAGCGTGTTTTATTCCTGGATGAGGTTTATCTTGGTTGGTGTTCTTCCAACGGACTATACCTGGTTATCTTCTTAAAGTTTGTAATTAATTATCCTGGTCTGTCATGGAACTTTCTTCAGCGCAGTTTGTTTTTTTGTTTTTTATTGCTTCATTATCTGCTCTTTGAGTTTGGACTGTATTTCTTTTGTTTGGAATGTTATTTTGGAAAGAGTTTACTCTCCAACTGTGAACAATTGAACAGTGAAGCCAAGTTGAACATTTATTTATGTTTTGGTTTTTGTTACATTTGTGGGACACTCCGGGTCATAACACTAGTGAAGTGAAGGACCAGGGGTGATATGATAGCAGTGTTCCAGCATTTGAGGGGCTGCCACAGAAAAGAAGGGGACAATCTATTTTCCAAAGCACCTGAAGGCAACACAAGGAACAATGGATGGAAGCTGATCAAGGAGAGATTCAACTTAGAACTAAGGAGAGATTTTCTGACAGTGGGAACCATCAAGCAATGGAATGGCTTGCCTTCAGAAGTTGTGGGAGCTTCATCATTGGAAGCTTTCAAGAAGAGATTGAACTGTCAGAAATGGTGTAGGGTTTCCTGCTTGGGCAGGAGGTTGGACTAGATGACATACAAGGCAGTGATGGGATTCAAAACATTTTTACTACCGGTTCTGTGGGAGTGGCTTGGTGGGTGTGGCATGGAAAGGATACTGTAAAATCTCCAGTCAGAGGTGGGATTTGCCGGTTCTCCGAGCTACTCAAAATTTCCGCTACCAGTTCTCCAGAACTGGTCAGAACCTGCTGAATACCACCTCTGATACAAGGTCAATTCCAACTCTGTTATTCTCTGAATTAGGAACTATAGGAGAAGGAGTAGCAGAACCTGGAGGTGGAGTTAAAAGAGGAATCAGCCTAGAATCCCTACGTAGCCACAAGCGAGCTAAGTCCAACCTTCCTTGAATTCCATTGACCCTTATCTAACTCCTAACCATGTTGAGACGATTTGTGTGCATAGGTTTTTAGCAATAAATCAGTTTAATTGAACCTTTAGGTGTAGGCCTGTCTTTCACACCTGATGGGAACACATGAATTCAAGTTAAAAAAAAAAGCGTAACACACCTGAACGCCCAGGTCTTACTGAAATGTTTTTTAATATTTGTATTACATTTTTATTATGATCACTCTAGCCATTCTACCTCAGTTGTATGAAATCTTTGCATACGTTTTTAATCCAGCCCAGTTGTATTGCTTTTTTTAAAAAAAAATATCACCGTTTCTTTCAGCAACCCCTTCTGTGTTTTGAACCAGCCATCCCTGTTATCCTCTTGTATCTTCCACAAACCTGGTTTAAAATCCCAGTCCCCCCCACCACACACGTAATAACTACTTGTTCAGCTATTAAAGGCTTAGAGATTCCTGATGCTTTAAATTGGCTGAATCCTTTGTTCCAGCCAAACCGTAAATACCGCAAAAGGACTAAAATCCATGCCAATGTAATATTTTTATTTTATGCCACACTTTTAAAATGTCCCGGTTTGTCTGGGAATTATAAAGAATAAAAGGCAATTTTAAAATTAACTATAGGGTAGTATAGGGTTTTTTTTCCTCCTGATTTTAAAGCCACTGTATAATTTTATTGTCTATAATTTTACAGACACCATCCAGGGATCACTTTTGATGGCAGTGGTACAAAACCTAGGGAATTGCACAAATAAATACATTGGCAAAACCATGATTTCAGGTCCCTTTTTCTCTAAGCTACCACAATTAAGCTATCCTGGGGAATTTTCACTTAACTTTTAAACACAAAGCAACACAAAGAATTTAAAATTATCTCTACGCCTGAGTTGAGAGCCAGCTCTTTTCTAGTGGTTAAGGCAGGGGTGGCCTTCTACCGGTTTGGACCAATTTGTGCAAACTCCTAGCTCCAACAATCACTGGCAGAGAACTGGTGCAAACTCCTAGCTCCGACAATCATTTGAGCTCACCCATCCGCTCCTGCACTGAAGTTATATCCTCCCAGTTGATTCGCATGGCAGAATGGATTGCTGCTCCTCAGCTGTGTTACTCCCCAATAGTAACATAGCAGGTAAGTTTTTTGGGAAAGCTATTCACACGCGCAAAGCGCACGATCACCAAACCGGTTGTTACACCGGCAGCATCCCACCACTGGGTTAAGATCCCAGCCTAGAAACCAGGAGACTGTGAATTCTAATCCTGTCCTAGGGACGACAAAGCCTGCTTGGTGACCTTGGACCAGTCAGTCAATCCAAGTTCTAGGAAGAAGACAACGTCAAACCACTTCTGAAAAAGAGGAAAGAAGTTAATCTGGGCAGTTGTCAGAAGTCAAAATCCTGGTTGGAAAAACTAGGATGAATTGGGATAGGAGTTACATTTACCTAAAGTCGGCAGACTTCGATTACCGGAGTCTAGAAGTGGTGAGCTTCATAAATCCAGCTATACTCCAAATGTCAACTAACATTCTTTGTTTTGAAGCTACAATGACAAGCTTCTACTGGTGTGGAACTACAGAGAGTCTCTGGTTTTGTGAGTTTTCACTAAGAAGCAAAAAGAGCTTTTTGTCTGAGTATCTATAGAGATTCTAAGTTATCCAGGTCAAGGCTGTCCCAAAAGTGCATTTTCAAAAGGCAACTGGACTTTGTTTTTCCTTGAAGTCGTTTCACTTCTCATGTGAGAAGCTTCTTCCAGTTCTGACCTTGAGTCAGAACTGAAGAAGTTTCTCAGATGAGAAGCAAAACATCTTCAAAGAAAAACAAAGTCCAGTTGCCCTTTGAAAAAAACATATTTGGGCCATTTCTGTGTGAGTATAGGTGTGTTTGCCTACACATGCTTATAAGCATAATTTATAACATTGCAAACATAACTACATATGGATGTATCCACACACATCAGTCTATGAATCTAACAAGAGAGAATGGCTCCCTTCATGAGTCTAACAAGCATGATTTGCTTAACTTTGGTCTGTTTAATAAAGGACAGTCGGATTCCCACATTATACTAAAGCCAAAATCTATTTTTGTTATACATCTTATAATAGCCACACTTCATGCAACATGATAAACTGAAACTAAGCAAACTACGTTGAGAGTTAGCATAATGGATAAGCCCAGGACGTTATAACGATTATACCTCCACTATTTAATTACTAGCTGGCATCAGCACATATATAACATTTACATTCCCTCCAACTATTTCCATAAGCATTAAAATTCACTGGGTACTTCTGTTAGTTGCTCGGCTGAAAAGAGAAAATAAAGAAGACACACCGAATTGAACTGGGTCGGATTTAACAAGCTTTGAAGACCAAGCCCTTGGCCGACCTTGGGATCTCACAAAGAACATCACAAAAGCTTGCGTGCTTTTTTTCTTTCCTGGCAGGTTTCCCCCAATTTCAAAAGTGTTGGGTTGCCTTTCAACACTCTCCGTCACTTTTTTTCTGCTCCTCTGCTGTTATTTTTATTTACCGTGCTAATTTGTTTACTTGTTCCTAAACTCACTATTGATTTATATTAAGCTCAACCAAGGCTCATTAGCTCTCAAAACTTGCAGCCGGTTTCTTTGCAATTTGCATTCTCAGGTTTGCACACGGAAATACCTAAGTTGTTTAGCATCTGTTGTGCTGGTAAACAACTCAGCGGCCACTCCTTGTCTCAAAAGGTGTAAGCGGGGGGGGGGGGGAGATAATTTGGTAGGAAAAAACGAAGGGACTCTAAGGAATTTAGCTTCAGAGCATAGGCTTGAGCATAGAAAGTCTAGCTACTGAGCCAATATGGAACTCAGGTAGTCCTCAAGTTATAACTATCCTGTTTTTCTGAAAATACAACCTACCCTGAAAGTAAGTCCTAGCTTGTTTTTTTTTGCAAGTGAGCCCAATATAAGCCCTACCCCTAAAATAAGCCCTAATTAAGATCCCACCCTCTCCAGTGTGGACGGGTAAAAATTAATCTATGGTGGAGATGGAAGGATGGAGCTTCCTTACCACTTACCTTTGGACAGCTGTAGCCAGGCCTCGCACATCCCGACACCTGCCTTGCTGGCTCATTTCTTCTGCAGCCGGCAAGGCTGGCAAGACTTTCCTGAAGGTCTCTGTAGCTGATAACAAAGCTCAGGATCGATCCGGAGCTCTGTTATCAGCTGCAGAGGCCTTCAGAAAAGCCTCGCCGGCCACAGAAGAAGAAGCTTCTGAAGGCCTCAGACAGCAAAAAGGAGGCCAGGGGTGATGCGTGCAAATGTGGTTAGTCAGTGGATGACACCCCCTGAAAATAAGACCTAGTGCCTTTTTTGGTTGCAAAAAAAAAATAAGACAGGGTATTATTTTTTGGGGAAACAAGGTATCAGTTTAGTGGCCATTCAAAGTTACAATGGCACTCAACCCTCAACATCTACGCCCCCAAAGATCTATTTCAACCAAACTCACTGACACAATCATGAACAGAGGAGGCTTTCTGCTGCTGGTTCTGGTCGTGTTCTTCTTGTATTCTGATACTGCTGCAAAGATACCTGATTTTGAGATTTATTGCAAGAGGGACCCAAAATCCAGATGTACTTTGGAGTACCTGCCCCTCTCTGCTTCGGATGGCAAAACCTATGGCAACCAGTGAGGTTTCTGCAGTGCATTAGGTTGTCAGTGGTAGGTAGAAAACTTCGGTTGATAAAAATCGCACCATGTATTAGCACTATTTACAGATTAACAGAGTTGGAAGGGACCTTTTGGTCATCTAGTCCAACCTCCCCAGCCCAAGCAGGAAACCCTACACCATTTCTGACAAATGGCAGTCCAGTCTCTACCAGTGATGAAGCTCCCACAACTTCTGAAGGCAACTTCTGTTCCATTGGTGGATTGTTCCCACTGTCAGAAAATATCTCCTTATTTCTAGGTTGAATCTCTTCTTGTTCAGTTTCCATCCATTGTTCCTTGTCTGGCTTTCGGGTGCTTTGGAGAATAGCCTGACCCCTTCCTCCTCTCTGTGGCAGCCCCTCAAATATTGGAAGACTGCTATCATGTCACCTCTCATCTTTCTTCTCATTAGACTAGACACATCCAACTCCTGAAACCATTTTCATAGAGAAGAACCCTTCATAGAGATGGAACTGCATGGATTTTTGTCAGAATTAGGTCTTTCTATTGGGCCACCAAGCTTTTCACTACAAACGTTCATGATAGTTTGCATTATTCTTCCTTCTGGTAAAAATTCCACTGCACTTAAAGATGAACTAATTAAGGATTGTAATTAAGATCCAGAATTAACACCTTCCTGCATGCCAAATTCCTCACCCCAATTTTCCCACCCGTTCTTGGCACAGAATGGTTCTCTTTATTTTATTACATTTACATGTTATAAAATAATGCATGTATTATTATTTTGGAATGGGTAGGTGTGGGAAATAAACCTAGCACGTGGTGATGCAACATTTCCTAGATATGGCAAAAAGGAAGGGGCTCACAACTACACTGCCAACACAACCACACTGTGTATAAATGTCACAACTTCATCTGACAAACTTACCACATTGTCATGGCAACACGATTTCTAGCATTTTCTATTTTTGAAAGGGTGGGTGCACAGAGATTTGTAGTGAACAGCAAACTCAATCTGAAGCCTGATGATGGCAGATGAGATTCTGCTGAAACGTTGCTACAACTTTAAAAAGAACAACTACAATGATGTGGGAAAATACCCGAACAAAGCTGAATGCCATACATGTAAGTACCATGAAAACTTAAGAAAATATATATATATATATATATATATATATATATATATATATATATATATATATATATATATATATATATATATATATGTGTGTGTGTGTGTGTGGATCTTTGGTTTGGGTTTTCTCCGCGTAAGATTCAAAGTATCAGAGCAACGTTTGGCGAGGTCCCACTCGCCATCTTCAGGCTGGTGCTTTCGGCTTAGTGCCAGTGTGCAGAAAGCACCAGCCTGAAGATGGGGACCTCGCCAAACGTGCCTAGAACTTTGAATCTTACACGGGAGAAAACCCGAATAACCAAAGATCCACATACAAATACCATGAGAACCTCAGAAAATATATATATATATATATATATATATATATATATATATATATATATATATATATATATATATATATATATATATATATATATATATATAGTAACTAAGGAGAAATTTCATGGCAGTGAGAACGAATAATCAGCGGAATGACTTGCCTCCGGAAGTTGTGAATGCTCTAACACTGGAAGTTTTTAAGAAAAGATTGAACAGCCATTTGTCTGGAATGGTATACGGTCTCTTGCTTGAACAGGGGGTTGGACTAGAAGACCTCCAAGGTCCCTTCCAATTCTGTTAATCCATATTCTGACCTGTTCACTGTAATGTTGGAGACAGGTTCCATGGTACAACTAAATTGTCCTTCTTCACAGCCTTGCATATTATTTTGTTTACAGCAAAAGGCTAAAAACTAGCCTTCTCCCCTCCCCCCATTTAGTAGGGTCCCCCTGTCTCTGTCCCAGAATCCGGCCCCTGGTAGAATAAAATAGCTGGAATAAATAAAATAGTTGGTTCTTAGATTGTAAACTGTGGGATAGGCAAATACAGGGTAGGGGTTGGAACAACGCAAGAAGCAAACTTCCACAAACAAGAAAGGTGGATGTGGTTGTGTGTGCATTTATGCATTTGTGTTTGTTTGTGTTTGTTTGTTTGTGTGTGTGTGAAAGAGAGAGAAAGAGAGAGAGAGGGAGAGGGAGACAGAGACGAAGATGCGGAGAGAGAGAGAGAGAGATGGGGAGACACACAGAGGGAGAGGGAGGGAGGGGGAGAGAGGGGGAGAGGGAGAGACAAAGAGAGAGGGAGAGACAAAGAGGGAGGGAGAGACAAAGAGAGGGGTGGAAAGAGAGACAGAAACACGCACAGAGAGAGAGAGAGACAGAGACAGAGACAGAGACAGAGACAGAGAGGCAGAGACAGGGAGAGAGACAGAGAGAGAGACACACACAGACACAGAGAGACAGACACACACACACACACACACACACACACACACACACACACACACACACAGAATATACTGGTTTGTTCCTTTCTCTTTTAATGTCCTCAGAAGCTTTCTATAAATGGTTTTTGCCCTCATCCTTCATATGCTTTTCGCTCAGCCACTTCAATTACAAGACTAAGCCAGATTTCTCACAGATCAATAACTTCCTGTCAATAGCCTTTTTTTATCTATAGGCCACCCATACCAGAACTGCTCACTGTAAAACCTTTAGACAGGACACAAATCAATTTGTCTGTGCTTGATCTACAAGGGCAGACCGCTTGGCAAGAAATGAGGGAATGCTGGAAGAAAATTGCAAAGAAAGAATTATGGACTCCGGCCCATTCTTCACCTAACTTGTGTGTTGGTGTATCACGGACTGTTTGAGGACCATCAAAAGCACAATGCCCACTTTTTTGAATAAATGGCTCTATCCATCAACTAAAGAACCTTTATATGTATTGCCACTTCAACAGGCATTTGATATTTCTTAGACCTAAAGAGCAAACCCTCTAAGAGATGCTCAAAGATGCTTGAAAAAGTGAACAATTGTGGTCGGGGAAGATGCAACCTCTTGAGTTAGTTATAAATTGGTTTGGCTTCCATTAACGAATCACCATTTTTAATAAGCAGGGCCACAATGGAAAAATGGAGCTGAGCTCGTTAGTGTTTTTCAACTGAGTTAAAAATTGGGGGGCTCTTAAAGTTGGCTCGAAGCATTGCAATTTGGCCTCTTATGCATGCCCCCTTTAAGGACCTCTTAGGAATGGGGTGAGGTCCAACGGTAGACAGTTTGAGGTTGAAGCTGTGAGGGATTGTGGTTGTAACAACAGAGTCAGGTAGAGCATTCCAGGCATTGATCACTCTGTTGCTGAAGTCATATTTTCTACAATTGAATTTGGAACGGTTTACCTTGAGCTTGTTTTGGTGGTTTGCCCATGTATTATTGTGATTGAGGCTGAAGAAGTCGTTGACAGGTAACACATTGTAGCAGACAATTTTGTGTACTATGCTTAGATCGGACCGCAGGCGGCACAGTCTAGATCAGGGGGTGTCTGTACTCCAGCAACTTTAAGACTTGTGGACTTCAACCCCAGAATTCTGGGAGTTGAAGTCCACAAGTCTTAAAGTTGCCAAGGTTGGACACCCCTGGTCTAGATTGTCCAGGCCCAAAATTTTGAGCCTGGAGGCATGGGGAATTATTTTGTGAGTGGAGGTATGGCGTACTTTTCTTGAGAAATGCCTCTGAACCCGCTCAATTGTGTTAATGCCCGATATACAGTGCGATATACAGGGTTAGGTTTACTTGGAGTCATGGCCAAAAACTAATCCTTGGCATAGATTCTTGGTGGTTTTCTATGGATAGAAAACTTCACATTGTTTGATTCGGACCACACTAAAATACATGGGAAAAATCCCATTGACAAGGAAAATAAATCTAGGGTTAGGGTTAGGTCTACTTGGAGTCATGTCCCAAAACTAATCCAAGGAATAGTTTCCTAGAGGTATTCTAAGGGTAGGAAATTCCACATCATTTGATTTGGAGTTAATAGCAGAGCGCAGTAAAATGGGAAAATCTCTTCCATCGTATTACTTAAAATCTGGTGGGGGGAAAATAATCAGGGATAGTTCTCTTCCCAACTTCATCTGGAGAATCTTTGCATGTTCTGATGATGGATCTCAAGCAGCCCTTACAACACAGTCCTTTCAGCGGTTCTAAAAAGGTTCCACACCCATTTGCGCCATTCAAGAGACTCTGAGGGCACAGATAAACCTCCAAGTGGCCTTGGCAACTCTCAGAAAGAGTGCTAACGACCAGAGGACTGCAAGGAATATAAATCCTTCCCTCCATCACATTCAGTCAGAATTGAAGAAGCTTCTTGGATGAGAAATAAAATGTCTTCAAGGAAAAGCAAAGAAAGTCCAGGAAAAGGAATGTTTGCCACATCAATGTACCACTTAAAAGACCACTGGGGTTTTTGTTTTTTTCAGTTGAAACTTTTAGACAAAGAAAAAGGAACACAAACTCATATAAACTGCTGGGAACAAAAAGGAAAGAAGGCAAAGAGAAAGCAAACAGTTCAAGACAAGAGGGGAAAGTAGAGGAAAAAAATAGAAAAGAAAGGACAGCGATAAAAAGAAGCAGCTTCCAATGTTCTTCACAACAGTTATAATGCAAATATATTTAATACCCGCTCTCTAAAATTATATTGTATTGCTCTTCTTTCTACAATCTACCCCATCTAATCAAGTGGTGAGATTCAAAAAAATTCACTACTGGTTCTGTGGGCGTGGCTTGGTAGTTGTGGCTTGGTAGTTGTGGCTTGGTGGGAGTGGCTTGGTGGGCATGGCGGGGGAAGTCTCCATTCCCTCCCCACTACTGGGGGAAGGTTACTGCAAAATCCCCATTCCCTCTCCACCCCGCTCACCTGCTTTCCATCTCCGTTCTCCTGTGCAGGGCAACCAAAGGAGACCCAGCCGATCAGCTGGGACTCGATGGGAGGTGGAGAATAGATGGGGGCGGGGCCAACCAGAGGTGGCATTTGCCGGTTCTCCGAACTACTCAAAATTTCCGCTACCAGTTCTCCAGAACTGGTCAGAACTGGCTGAATCCTCCCTCTGATCTAATCATCCAAATCATAAGTCATAAGTTCATTCTCTTTTCCCTTTTTATGCAAAGAGGCCTCCAGTCCTTAATAAATGTGGATAATGTCTTTTTTTCTCTCTCTCTCCCCCTAATCAAAGAGGTCCATTTCAGCAAAATCTGTCATCTTCACCAACCATTTCTCCCTGATAGGTCCAAGGTTTCTCTGTTATGTCAGCCACTAATGGGAGAGCTGTCAGTGTAATGTGCATGTGATTGTGTTGGTCTGCCTTTCATGGAGATCTGAACAGTTGCTTACAACACCTTGAATAACAAGTTCCCCGAGGAAGAAAAAAACAACCATGAGATGGAAGACAATAGAGGTCACTTTAATTGCCGTTGCCTCTGGAAAGTGTGGAAATTCTCTCTCATCTACGCCAAGGTCAGTTTCATTAATTCACACGTTCCCAAAACAGCAAGGTTAGCATAAGGCCAAGACAAAAAATAAAATAAAACGACCACAGAAACATCTCCACCGTGTACCTCGTCCTTTCTAAAAGTAAACTGCAGCAAGGAAAAAAAAAATGAAATACAGGTGGTCCTTGACTTAACAACCACAATTGCTTCCGAAATTTATGTTGCTAAGTGAGACAGTGTTTAAGAGCATTTCTCCCCATTTTATGAGCTTTCTGGCTGAGGTTCTTAAGTGAATCAGTGCCGTTGTTAAGTTAGCGAAATGGTTATTAAGAGAATTGTCAGGGCTTCGGTCGTCACACCCATTTAAGTCATGAGTCTCTAGCCAGATCTCTCAGAGCTTAAAGAAGATTTATTAGGAGTGAACATGCTGGTGCTACCTGGGTGTAGCCAACTCTGAGACACATCATTCATTGCCACCCTTAACCCTGATCTTCCCTCACCCGCTGGGGGAATTCATATTCTCCAATGGGACACATCCATAGCCAAGAGTCATCAATCATGCTCTCCAGTTATAATTTTGCACACCAGAAACTTCAATCACCTAGACATTATCCATGAAAACATTTAAGGAATGCACTACTTCCTCCCCTCTCCTTCTGCAGCTTTCTGCAACTCTAAAAGACCAGAGAGATATTTTATGAGTTAACAAGAATCCTTTGACTTTGCTTGTTGGCAGTTCACCAAAAAGGATCACACACGAGCCGGAGATGCTACAAACGTCATAAATATGAATCCTGAATTTTGATCATGTGACCATGGGGATGCAGCCATAGTTATAAGTGTGAAAAACAGTCGTAGGTGACTTTTTTTCAGCGCTGTGGTAACTTGGAACGGTCACTAAATGAACTGTTGTAAGTCGAGGACTACCTGTGAATCATGGGGGGTCCTAGGACGTTCGAGAATGGTTTTAAGCATGGCGATGAAGAGATTAATTGTAATGTGGAATTTGGCCCTAAACCCGTCTATCCAGTTCACTGCAAATTGAGTTTTTACAGTCTAGCACCGAGTCTAATTATGTTGTCATAAAAATAGCAGAATTGTCCATGCTTTATTGTTGAAGACTGAAAGAATCGTCTTTACTGCATTCGAGATCTGTTCCTACAACAACAGATGAATGTCAACTAAACAGGCCGTTTGCAGGTCATGTAAATTGCATCACGTTAGAGGGGGATACTGTTCTCCCTTCCTCAAATTGTTTATTTTATAATGCCTTCATAAGGCCTGGGTAAGGCCACACTTGGAATACTGCATCCAGTTTTGGTCGCCACCATGTAAACAAGAAGTTGAGACAGATGTGGGATTCTACAGGTTCGCACCTATTCACTAGAACCAGTTATTAACATTCTAAGCAGTCTGGAGAACCGATTGTTAGAGGAAATTACTGGCCTAACCCTGTAAGGAAGGCAGGAAGGAAACATTCTGGTGTTGCTTACCGAAACTGCCTCCCTGTTAACCCTTATTACATTCTTGGCAGGACTAGACTCCCTGTCTCTGGAAAGTCTCTGGAGTTTTTCCCCCCTCCTTTGCTGGTACTTTGCTTGTGTGGAGTGACCATTCAAAGTTACAATGGCACTGAAAAAAGTGACTTATGACCATTTTTCACACTTATGACTGTTGCAGCATCCCCACAGTCATGAGAGGCCAGGCAAGGAGATGCATGCCTCGATGTGAGTGATGTTGAGTTGGCCACGCCCAGCCAGTCACATGACCACCAAGCCATGCCCACCACCTAAGCCACGGCCACAGAAAAAAATTTGAACCCCACCCCTGAGTTGAGACTCTAGAAAGAGTGCAGAGAAGAGCAACAAAGATGATTAGGGGACTGGAGGCTAAAATATATAAAGAACGGTTGCTGGAATTGGACATGTCTAGTTTGATGAAAAGAAGGACTAGGGGTGACATGATAGTAGTGTTCCAGTATTTGAGGGACTGCCACAAAGAAGAGGGAGTCAAGCTATTCTCCAAAGCCCCTGAAGACAGGACAAGAAGCAATGGGTGGAAAGTCACCGAGGAGAAAAACAACTTAGAACTATGGAGAAATTTCCTGAAGAACAATGAATCAGTGGAACAACTTGCTTCCAGAAGTTGTGAATTCTCCAACACTGGAGGTTTTCAAGAAGAGATTGAATAAGCATTTGTCTGAAATGGAATAGGGTTTGCTGTCTGAGCAGGGGGTTGGACTAGAAGACCTCCAAGGTCCCTTTCAACTCTGTTCTACTCTACTCCTATCCTATCCTATTCTATTTTATTTTGCTAATTAGCAAAATTGGTGAGCTCAAGGGAAAAATGTCCCCAAAGAAAGCTGACTGAGAGCTTTGGGCTTTAACCTGGAATTTTATTTTGGGTTTTCCTGCATTTTGTCCTAGCAATCATGAAGCTTTAAGATGTGTGGACTTCAGCTCCTAGAATTCCCCAGCCAGCATTCTCAGTCATTCCAGTCATTCCATCTTCAGTAGAAGATGATGGGAAGGACAGCTTGGTGTAGTGCTAAAAGACACCGGAGTAGAAACCAGGGGGTACGTGAGTTATAGTCCTGCTTTAAACACAAAGCCAGTTAGGTGACTAGGACTCAGCCTTAGGAAGGAGGCGAGCGAAAAACACTTCTGAAAAAGATTGCTAAGAAAACTGCACATCCACATAGTTGACAAGAGTCAAAACTAACTCAAAAGTAAGAGAGAGACAGACAGAGAGAGAAAGGGAGGGGGAGAGAGAGGGAGAGAAAGGGGGAGGGAGAAAGGGGGAGGGAGAGGGAATAAAGGAGGGAGAGGAGGAGAGAAAGGGAGAGGGAGGGAGGGAGAGGAAAAGGGAGGGAAGGAGAGGGGGAGGACCAAGGGGGAAGAGAGGGAGAGAGAAAGGGAGGGAGGGAGGGAGAATGGAATGAGTTTGCAGAATCTTTCAATTCAAGTTCTAACCACAGCTAAGTAAATCAGAAGGAACTGCATTCATGTAACAGTTCCAAATCATAAACCTAATTTACAAAGTCCACTTTTTTGGAGGGGGGGGGAGGGTCATACAATATCCCCTGCATAAGTACATCATATTTTGTCTTTAAGAGAGTCGTGCGAAGCAACATTGTTCTTGCTCAGTGGTTTAGATAATTTAAAACTACGCACCGCTGCCTGTTGAGATAGTAGACAAGTCGTCCTGTTTTTCAAACTGAAAACAGGACTGAATTCATTTCTCACTTCCACAAAATATGTCCACCCTCTTCAAGTCTCTCAACCTTTGTTTTTCCCTGAACTCAGGATGAGAGAGATAGAAGAGAGAGACAGAGATACAGAGAGAGAGAGAGAGACAGAGGGAGAGAGAGAGAGACAGAGAGAGACACACACACATAGAAAGAGAGAGAGAGAGAAAGAGAAAAAAGAGAGAGAGAAAGAGAAAGAGAGAGGAGAGAGAGAGATCCTTTCAAAATATATTTTCCCAGTTTATAGGGGAATTGATAGCTGAGAGCTTTCAGTTGTTACAACTTTCAAGCTTTCCCCTCTTGTCTAAAGCAATTGCTTATTCAAGGAACTAATTGTTGCATTAGACACAAGCTTGCCCCACATGCAACAATATTTGAACGATGCTCAAAATTAATTACAGTAGGGTGACATTTAAACAAGTGCATTGAATAATGAATTGATTAACCTGTCTGTTTATCATTTATGAAAAGCTTTATGCAAAAATAATAATATGAATCTCTTGCTTTCGGACTGGCGGTCTCTTTCTTTTGAATTTATGTCTTAATCCTACCATTAAGCTTTACACACACACACAAAAAGATAAGAATGCTTCATTTAAACCTTTCAAAGTATTTTCCCTTCGCATTTGTTTCTCTTTCATGCCAGTCTTTAGTCATTCTTTTAATAGCCAGGAAATTAAAAAGCACAGAAGACAGGGGTTCATTAGGTAATGAGTTTAATTGATGTGAACAAATTTGCAGTTTTATTCCTGTTTATCCGAAAGGGCTTGCCAGCACTGGAGATTTTGAATGGTGTAAAAATATCGTCTGCTACCAATTGAATGCTGTGTGAAAAACTTGCGGTGGGATAGCTACCTAGATAAAATCTAAATAAAATGTCTAGAATTTGTTCCCAAGTGCAGGTATTTGTGATCTAAAACTTCTGGTAAGGAGCAGTAAGAATGATTTTTATCCAGGTAACGGTATGGAAAGAAATGAGCAGCATGGTAGCCTTGTGGTGAAGATGCTCACCTCCCATTCGGAAGGTTGAGGGTTCTATCCTAGGCAGCAACAGATAGTTCTCTATCAGAGCACAAAAAGAAAATATCTACTGTGAACTCTGTGTAGGGCAACTGGTCACTAAACTCTCAGCTCCATTCGGTCACCCTGACTCCACTCTCAATAAAGGGATTACAGGTTCATAAAAAGAAAAGAAATAGATATGGAAAGAAGTAGAGCAAGAGTAGAGAAGATGTGGCAAGATTTGGTCCATAGAATCACCAAAAGTCAGACAGGACTGAATGGATAACATTATCATCATAACATTATCATTGTCGTCATCATCGTCATCAAGTATGGAAATAATTATAGACAAAGAAAATTTGGTCGCTCCACTGTCGAAAGGAATTTGCAAAGGGCCAAAATTTGTCTCCCAATTAAAAAAAACAAAACCATGTCATTGGAAGGTGCATACGAAGAGTGATAATTATATTTTAAACTAGCTCGATACCTGTGCTTTGCTAGGAAACTATGTGGTCGCGCTTAGTTTTGGGGGAGGAAAATAAGGGGGGGAAAATTCTGCCTCTGCCTACCAGCATCCATCGGTATTCATCTGGCTAGCATCCTGTCAGTGTGTGAGAGAGTTGAGAGCTGTTTGGAAACTGAAACTGCTTACAGTGTGAGCAAGAAGGAGACAGCAAGGAGCCTGGGCATGGCTTAGCTCAACTGTTCTGTACTAAAGCTGCTTGGTGCTGTGAAACTAAAACTGAAACTCCTCTCCTCTGCTTGTGTTTTGCATTTGGAACAGATTTCTTTTCAGGTGAGGTGGGGAAGTAGAACTCCTTAGCATCAGAGCATGATAGTAATAATAATAATAATAATAATAATAATAATAATAATAATAATAATAATAATAATAATAATAATAATAATATAGGAAATAGTAATGCTCTGATGGTCATTTCGAAAAGTCCTTTCTTAGTGAGCACCTAGAAGCCAAGAGGAACATAGGTGCCAAATTCAAGTTTGTAGGCTTTACGGTTCTTGGAGATTTTGTGATGATGTGTGAGTGGTATTTCGCTTATAGATGATGATAGATAGCTAGATAGCTAGATAGCTAGATAGCTGGATAGCTGGATAGCTGGATGGATGGATGGATGGATGGATGGATGGATGGATAGGCAGGCAGGCAGGCAGGCAGGCAGGCAGGCAGGCAGAAGATATGGGAGGATTCGCAATGAAAAAGGTCCATGGTATGGAAACATAGATATCAAAGAATGAAAACTGGATGGTTCACATTATAATGTCGAAGGGAGCTAAGCATCTGCAATATGACCCTTGTGTCTTCCAAAGGAGGGACATTTGGCTTTGTTCACAAAGCAACAATAGAACTTTAGATTCACAAACTAAATAGATACACAACCAATTTCCTGTCCAACATCATTTGATCTTTCTTAGCCCATGGCAGAGGGGCCATGAAGAATGAAGGCAGCAAATGGTTCGAGATTACACAATGCCTTTTGTTTTCTCCCTGTGATTGTTCAATTATTTGAGTGGTAGTTGACTCCGGCTTGTTTTATCGCTCTCTTTAATCAAAGAGCTACCGAGACGAGTGGGTAAGAAGCTCCCTTTAATCAAAGAAACATCGATTTTAGGATAAACAGAAAGCCGTAAGCCGGCACTCCAGGATGCTACTTCTGAGATCCAAAGTCGTGGTGGCTATAAAAATCTCATACGTGTGGGTTAAAAAAGATGCTATTGTTCTGATCTAGGCTTCCCAAAAAATCACAAAGCAGACCCCTCGTCCTGACAAAACCCCTTTTATTTAGGCTAAAGTGGATTTCCTCTCATTCCCATCCAGCAAAGTCCCAGCAAACAGTCTTTCAAGAGATTCTACATTACAGACCTTATCAGGCCTGGAGAGTTCCCAGGCTGATATCTTCCAAACGCCACTCTGTAGCAGACAATACTTGGCAAGAAGTCAGGAACAGATCTTCACCCTAATGAATTGAACTAATTGTCTCCTGCAAACACCACTCCCCATTTGCTCCTCTTTATTCCCTATCAGGGGGGGCATTCATCACCCACCTGTGTCTTTATTCCCGAGTCAACCCTTGTTCCTGAACTGTTCCCTTCTCCTGGCAGCTCTGTGCATGTGCACATTGGGAACAGGCTCCAGCTGTGCTTCTTCCCCACTGATCTCCGACTCCAAAAGCAGCTGATAACTGTCGGATGGCCCTGGCCCCATCTCTGCCTCCGATGCAGAGCCCTCATCAGAGCCTTCCCCAGACTCCAGGACTGGCCCATGTTCCTCCCCAACCTCCTCAGTGTCCAAATCTGGCAGGCCACAACAATTTTTCACATAGCTTAGTTTAACTCAGTAGGCATATCTCCAAACTAGGTTGAAGCAGATTGAAGTTTATCTTCTCAACTTAGCCTGTTGATAAACCAGCAAACAAAATGTCTTCCTAAATGACTCCCTTTGACAAGAAAACAAGAGCTGCTCCTTCCAAATGCAAGTGATCCTCTGCTTATGACCACAATTTTGGTTGCTAAGCGAGACAGCGGTTAAGTGAGTTTTGCCCCATTTTGCAACCTTTTTTGCCACTTCTTCTTAAGTGAATCGCTGCAGCTGTTACTTTAGTAAGTGAATCTGTTTTCCCTATTGGCCTTACGTGTATGAAGGTTGCAAAAAAGAGAACATATGTACTTGGAACACTGTGACTGTCATAAATAGGAACCATTTGCCAAGCATTTGAATTTTGATCAAATGACCATGAGAATTCTGCAACAGTCGTACATGTGAAAAATGGTTATGTCACTTTTTTCAGTGCTGTTGCAATTTTGAACGGTCACTAAATGAACTGTTGTGAGTCCAGGACTACCTGTACAAGAGCAAAATTATTCCAACATGCTGTGGGGGAATTTTCCTCAATGCCACATCATCGAGGGAGGTGTGATGACCCAAAGGAGTGTGGCACAAAGGCAACACAGTCAGTCAATCAGTAGAAGTCCCTTTATCAGCTCCAACTTTGCCCCCCAATGTCCTGGTTACCTTCTGGCTGGAGGAAAACTCTCCCAGGAACAGCCTTTGGCTGCAGAGAATCAAGTCCAAAATGTGGTCAACAAAAACTGTAAATGTAAGTCCAATCAAGGCAAAATGAGGTAATTAGTCGGGCAGGGCAGGAGCAAGAATTCCTAGATGTGAAGGAATGGCAGTAATTCAACATGGTTGGGAGGATGCCAGGAACGCAGATAACCAAAGTCAACACAAGATAAACTCATGTTTGCTCACAGTAGCTGCCGTACTCAGCTTGCATCTTGTTTAAACTCTTTTCCCAGCTGTGCCTAATGAAGGGAATCAGGGCCCTTTCCCCCCCATAAGCCATGCAACCCATGTTGCTCTCTTCTCCATTCCTCCCTGCATGCCCTAGGATGAAGAGGGGGTGAGCCTGGGTCTTCCTCTGCACTCCCTCTCCCTTGTTCTACCTCTTTCCTGCTCTGCCCAACCAGACTTTGCCCTTCCCCAGTTTCCTCCACAGCCAACGGAGCCACACTCCCACTGTCAGCTGCTCGACTTCCTCCTTGGATTCAGACTCCGACAGAGGCATGACAGGTGGTCAGAAATATTTATTAATCCATTGTACACTTACAAGGTCCATGGAAATTAATAAGTTGACGCATCCTTGGTAGAAGCAGAAAGAAAGCCATTCAGTGTTCACAGAGGACTTTTTGGAGAATTGGAGGGTAATTTTAAGGTAAGATCATTCTTTCGGCTTATTTACTTCTGATGTTCTTTCTTTTACTTCTTGTATTTCACAACACCCAAGAAGACATTGTGAATAATCAACCACTACTTGGGTAGCTCTTAAGGCTTCAGAGACAGGACAACGTGGTGGAATCTTGTCTGGAATCTCAGGATCTTCTTCCCAGAAGCCAAAGAAACAACTGAGCTGAACATCCCAAAGACTTTTTGAAGAGCGGACGAAGCTTCTTGGATGAGAAGCTAAACATTTTTCAATGTTTTTCAAATGATGAAAATCCAGTTGCCTTTTGCGGAAAGACACCCCCCCCTACATTTTTCTGCAGGTCAGAACTATCCACAGAGACAAAATAAATCTGTTAAATATACTTTGGATTCTCACCAGAATTACATTTTCCTTTCCATTAAACAGGGATGTTGCTTTAAAAAAAAAAAAAAACGACAGTAGCGGAGATAAAATCTGGAGACTACAATAGAGCGAGGTTCACGTTTCTTTTTGTCATGTCCAGCAAAGCAAGACACATTAATTTCAGTCAAGCTGCTGCAGTCAGTTGCTCTCCCAATATTTAATTTACTCCCCGGAGATCAAGACGTACGCCGACATTTGAGATTCCGAAAAGAAGCATCTTCTTCTGAGTGTTGCCCTTCGAGGCCGGCTGTGTTCAGTCACCTGTGTGTAGCTCTCCCCACACAGGAAGAACAGGAAGGTCAACACACAAGTGAGGAAATTGGATGCGATAGAAGCATTTTGTCTGCCTCAGGGTACCAATAACTGGAGCACAACACCAAGCCAATATCAGCAATAACTTTTATAATGGACCCTTCACCAATCATTTACACAACGAACTGCTTTGTCTTACTGTCTGTATTTTCCCATGTTCCTTACATGGGGCCTTGAGTCAAGATTACTCAAGATATCAGAAAAGTGTGTGTGTGTGTGTGTGTGTGTGTGTAAAGGAAACGGGCAGTGGTGGGATTCAAACAAATTTACTACTGGTTCTGTGGGCGTGGCTTGGTGGATGTGGTGTGGCTTGGTGGGCGTGGCAGGGGAAGGATACTGCAAAATTCCTATTCCCTCCCCACCCCACTAACCTGCTTTCCAGCTCCGTTCTCCTGTGCAGGGCAACCAAAGAAGATCCAGCCAATCAGCTGGGACTCAGGAGGCAGAGAATAGATGGGGGCAGGACCAGTCAGAGGTGGTATTTGCTGGTTCTCTGAACTACTCAAAATTTCCACTACCGGTTCTCCAGAACTGGTCAGAACCTGCTGAATACCACCTCTGGAAATGGGTTATAGAGAGAGTCGCAACCATTTTCTTTGAAGGAAAAAGAGAGAAGGAGAGGGAATGGTTTGTTTTTGGTTTGTTGTTTGTTTGTTTGTTGCAGTGTTTTTTTCTTAAGGCAAATGCTTTAAAAATGATCTTCAGAATTCTAAACTACGTTCAAGGTGGAGTTTCATACCATCTGTGCTGTAATTATATCCTAGAAACATCATCCTACTGTGTTGTTTTTTTTAAACCTAGTTTAAATTGCAAAGCATCTCTGTTTGGGTTTGTGTGAAGATTGCCTAATTGATCTCTTTCCTCAATTTTTTTTTCTTATCAAGGGACCCGTGCATCTTGTCAAGGATGGAAAGAGATTTCACTTTAACAGATGGAGTCTATATCTCGTTGTTTCTTCTTTCAAGAAAGCTTTGAGACAGTCCCTGGTGTAAAACATTCAAGTTTGTATCTGATAAGATCTACCTTCCTGCTTCGACGTTGCTCTCTCTCTCGCTCTTTTTCTTCCTTCTAAGAATACAACCTCCTACACATATGACAATAGATTCTTAGACAATAGATTCGTGTTTTCTTCCTGTCCCCTTTTTATTGTGTTCTTCTAAATGGTTCATTTTTTTTTGCCAGATGAAAAGTTCTTGCAAACTTAAAACGTCGGTAGCTCTTTTATAAACTTTGGATTGGTTTAATGGAGTGATGAACTTCAAGACAAACTCAAGACTTGATTCTTTCCTGAAAATAAGGAGAAACTTTCTGACAGTGAGAACAATCAACCAGTGGAACAGAAGTTGCCCTCGGAAGTTGTGGGAGCGTCATCACTTGAGACCTTCAAGAAGAGATTGGACTGCCATTTGTCAGAAATGGTGTAGGGTCTCCCACTTGGGCGGGAGGTTGGACTAAATGACCTATAAGGTCCCTTCCAACTTTGATTGTCTGTTAATCTGTTAAACTTTGTTTCTTTGGCACCCAGCAATTCTGAAATGTCCGGCATGCTTCCCCTTTTAGGAGAAAGCTAAATACTCAAACACTGGAAGTTTTTAAGAAGAGTTTGGACAACCATTTGTCTGAAATAATATAGGTTTCTGGCCTCCCAGAGCCCTTCCAACTTTGTTGGTATTCTGTTGGTATTCTGTTATTCTATTAAAGCAAATGTTTGTTTTTTTTCAGGCAGAGAATTTTACATTCTTCAGGTAGGTCTCAGAAAGAGGCTAGGAGTATCCATGCTCCTTGCTTGAAACTGGATTGGCCAAAGATTTTAATGTGGGACGCTCTAGCTGAACAATGGACAAAGCAGGATGTCGGAAAAGAAATGGCAGAATCTGGAGAATGGCAGAATCTGAAAAAATGGATCAGCTGAAGTTTCCTGATGGTGGGAACAATTAAGCAGTGGAACAACTTGCCTTCCAGTGGTCCATCACTGGAGGTTTTCAAGAAAAGATTGGGTTTGTCCCACATGGTATAAAGCAGGGGTCCCCAACCACCAGTCCGCGGACCGGTACCGGTCCGTGGAACAAGTCCTACCGGGCTGCTGGTTTGCTGGGCGCCGCCATCTTGTTTTGATGAAAAAGTGCTTCCGGTGAGCTTTTCCGGGTAGAAAGCCATTTCTACCCGGAAAAGCTCACCAAAGAGGTTGGCGCCGCCATCTTGTTTTGATGAAAAAGTGCTTCCGGTGAGCTTTCTACCCGGAAAAGCTCACCGGAAGCACTTTTTCATCAAAACAAGATGGCGGCGCCCAGCTGATGCCGGTACCGGGCCGCGCCATAAAAAAGGTTGGGGATACCGGGCCGCAGCATAAAAAAGGTTGGGGATCACTGGTATAAAGAGTCTTGCCTTGAGCAGAAGGTTAGACTAGATGACCTCCAAATGTCAAGGTTCCAAGTAATACACCCATAGCAAACAGAACTCCCAGGCAGCTAAATTCCTCAAGGAACAGCTTTATTGAATATATCCTATTGGCACAGAGTGGTGAAAACCAACTCTCAACCAACCAAGGTTCCCACGCTTTTCACCTAAATAAAAGTAAACGTTTTCCCCACTTTCCCAAACAGTCAATCACATGGTCCAATCCAGGTGCTGTTCGTGTCAGGGTTCTGGCAGTTACCCCCATTTAAATCATGAGTCTCGAGCCAAACTTCCAAAACTTCAAACGGATTTATTGGGAGTTAAAATGTCCAGCACTGCCTGGGTGTCTGGAATCCTGACAGCTAGCCAACTCTGAGACACATAATTCATTGTCACCCTTGACCCTGGTTTTCCCCCACCCCCTGGGTGTATATTCTCCAATGGGACACATCCATAGCCAAGAGTCATCAATCATGCTCTCCAGTTAGAATTTCGCACGGCAGAAACTTCAGTCACCTAGTTACTATTTTTGAAAACATTTATGGAATGCACTTTCCATTTGCAAGCTGCTGCACTGCTCTTTCAAACCCCTTTTCCCCTTCCCTTTCTGTTGGCAACTCTAAAAAGACCATCGAAATATTTTATGAGTTGACAGTCCAGTTGCTTGGAAACGCCACTCCTCCTCTCTTCAGCCCCCTGTGGGAATGTCTTTGGTTCTCAGGGGAAACTTTGTTTTGGCTACAGAACCCCATCTATCTCCATTCCTCCCTCCCTATCCCTCGTCACCATTGTGGCAACACTGAAGCTTCCAAGATGGCCTCCGTCAGGTCAGCTTCAGAGTTGACTTTTCAGCCTTAGGATTCTATGATAAGGTCTTAAAATCCCAACCTGTTGACTCCAGCAGTTAAATCACCCCCAAGTTAGACATTCTAGAGCTATCAACTTTATCCACCAACAAGCATGAAGGAGACATTGAGTGAATAGGATACTTTACCTCGTGAGATTCATTCAGCCTCCCTTTTTTTCTTCTTTCTATTTTTTTTAAGCCAACTGTTCTTGAAAGCATGCTTCTTCACAGGCAGATGGTTTTTTCTGTGATGTATTTTCATTTTACCGTTTGATCCATTTCCATTTGTTTTTACGCTGTTGTGATAATCTCTCTCATGGGATTTTTTTTTGTCCTTAATTGTTGCAAGCAGCCCTGGGCAATGCAAATGCACAGAAAGGGTGAAATGAAATCTTTTCTCAGTAAATAAGATAAAGCCACGCAATGGATGAAGCCGAGAGAGATGGTAGCTTCAGGACAGGCTGAAGCAATGATGGGAACAAAATGTGTTGGAATGGGGGAGATGAAACATCTCAAAACTTTGCTTTGGGGTGTGCAGGGCACATGTAGTTCTCTGTGTCCATGACCTTGGGCTTTTTTCCCGCAAAATATCCTGGGCTAACTACTGAATCCAGATATTCTGGGTACAATCATTGTCATTGGAATTGGGGTTGGACATCCAGATGTATGATGGACGTTTATGCCATGAAGTTGTATGCATGTTTTTTCCCAGGCCTTTGAGTAGCAACACCATGGGATACTGAATGAAGGGTAGGGTGGGATTGACAAAAGTCACCTATGTTTTCATTGCATTATTTTATCATCTTTCAATGTGCTTATTTCTTTGCTTGTTTGTTTGTGGACTAGAAGACCTCCAAGGTCCCTTCCAACTCTGTTATTCTGTTAAATTGTGTTGCCTGTTTTACTTTCCTTGGATAATGTTTTTTTATTCTGAAAAGCAAAGTATATGCATCTTTAACATTTCAGAGGGGGGAGTAGCAGCAGCAATAGCACTTAGACTTATAGGCCACTTCACAGTGCTTTCCAGCCCTCTCTAAGTGGTTTACAGAATCAGCCTATCACCCCCCCCCCCAACAATCTGGGTCTTCATTTTACTGACCTCAGAAGGATGGAAAGCTGAATCAACCCTGAGCATGGTGAGATTCGAACAGCCAAATTAAAGGCAGCCAGCAGTCAGCAGAGGTAGCCTGCAGTACTGCTTTCTAACCACTACGTTACCGCAGCTCCTTCCGCAGGGGTGGATGACACTTGGCCCAATCATTTATTCATGTATTGTCATGGCTGGTGAGCAAGATCCATTTTCTTCTACAAGATGACTGTATTTATTTGTGACGCAATATTTTCACAACTCAATTGACTAATGTTTCTATGAAGCCTACTGAAGTACCCATGAGTATTTACAAGCGAGACAGTTCGGGTGTATTTGTCTACTAAATAAATACAGGCATGAATGGGGTTCATTGTTGAAATGTTCTCAAAATGCAAGGTAAAGGAGATCCTTTAAAACCCATTGGACATTATCGTAAGCAACTCTTTTCTAGCATCCTTGTTGTTCTAAATGAACAAAACACGCCAAAATAAATTAATATCTTCTCAACACGGAGATAGCAGACACAATATAGGTTGCTATTACTTTCTCTCACAAATAACAAACAGCTCTTTTCAAGAGACAAGATATAATGATAGCAGTGTTCCGATATCTCAGGGGTTGCCACAAAGAAGAGGGAGTCAAGCTCTTTTTCAAAGCACCCAAAGGCAGAACAAGAAGCAACGGATGGAAACTCATCAAGGAGAGAAGCAACTTAGAAGTAAGGAGAAATTTCCTGATGGTTAGAACAATGAATCAGTGGAACAATTTGCCTCCAGAAATTGTAAATGCTCCAACACTGGAAGTTTTTAAGAAGAGATTGGATAATCATTTGTCTGAAGTGGTGTAGGGTTTCCTGCCTAAGCAGGGGTTTGGACTAGAAGACCTTCAAGGTCCCTTCCAACTCTGTTATTCTATCTTTCATCACCACTGTCTTCCATCTTAGCAAGGCCAAAACTGACATGAAACACAAAGCATCTATTCTGTAGTGCCCCTGGTGGGGAATGCGACAACTTGCCACAGCCAACTTGTTGCGGTAAATTCACTGTGACCAACTCATGATGGCTAATTCATCATGGACAACTTGATGCAGAACAACTCACCACGGCCAAATCATAGCGAGACAACTTGTTGCCAGACAATTTAACAATTCTATTTACTTATTTAAAATAAATAAAAATCATTTCTAATTTTTGCCGTTTACATTTCATTCTGTCCTTCCTTTCACATCCTTTTTTAAATGATTCTATTCCACCATTTCTTTGATATTAGTGTAACTCTTGTCCTACAACCAGTTGTCCTGTGGCAAGTTGGCCATGGAGAGTTGGCCATGACAAATTGGCCGTGGATAGTCGGCCATGGCAAGTTGGCTGTGGAGAGTTGGCCATGGCAAGTTGGCCATGGCAAGTTGGCTGTGGAGAGTTGGCCATGGCAAGTTGGCCGTGAAGAGTTGGCCATGGCAAGTTGGCCGTGGAGAGTTGGCCATGGCAAGTTGGCCGTGGAGAGTTGGCCATGGCAAGTTGGCCCTGGAGAGTTGGCCATGGCAAATTGTCATAGACCCCTCCTCATGATTTTAGGCTATGCCAAAATTCCTTGAAGGTTTTTTGTTTGTTTGTTTCTTTCTTTTTTATTGCATCTATGTCTTTTTGTCAACAAAACAGAGGAACACTGGTAGAATCAGACTCAACAAGAGAGATTGCATCTGGTAGTTAATCTTGTTGCATCCCTTGAACAAGAAAAGGATGAACAAATGAAGTTGCCTCGGGCACCCAGTACAAAAATTCGCTTTTCAGGTGATACATTTTCTTTGACATGGTAGTCTTTTTATTTACATATAACAACTGAGCTTATCATCTAACATAATCTGAAGAGCCAGCTGTTCAGTCTGCCTGCCTGTGACAAGTTATTACTATGTCCAATAATGCAGTCCAGCTGGGGAGGGGGAGAGGAACTAGGTCATGTGAGCATGGGGTGGGTGCGCGCATGCGCAGCTCAACTTGTGTGAGCATGTGTGGCCACTGCTCACACGCATCTCAACTTGCCCAGGTTACAACACAACTTACAACCATTTGTTTAGGGACCATTTAAAGTTACAACGGCAGTGACCAAAAATGACTTATGACCATTTTTCACACTAGTGGCTGTTGAAATGTTCCCATGGTCATGTGATCAACATTTGGATGCTTGGCAGCTGATTCATATTTATGATGATTGCAGAGTCCTGTGAACCCCCTTTTGTGACCATGGGAAAGCCAGATTCACTTAACAAGCATGTTACTAAGTTAACACCAGGGGTGGGCTGCTGGGGGCTCCTAGGGGCTCAGGAGAGCCCCTAGTTAAGACTCTGCAGGGTTCAGAGAGCCTCCAAAAGCTTCAGAAAGACAAGCAGCAAGGGAAAATGCTTAATAAGCTTAATCAAACTCCTGGGAGTTCAGCCAAGATCATTTCACACTTCGTAAAAGTGTTACAAGCTAGATAAACAATCCACTCAGTGCTTGCAAGGGAGAGCCATTGAGAAAATCAAATAACATAGCCACAAGGATCTGAGGGGATTAATTCCCAAATAATAAAAATCATGTAACTCACTAGAAACTCCATGTTGAGTTGGCCATGCCCACTCAGTCACATGACCACCTAGCCACACCCACCCGATTACATGACCACCCAGCCAGTCATTACGGCAGAGAGCCCCTTGCTAAAAAATTTGAAGCCCACCCCTGCTAAACACCTGCAGTGATTCTCTTGATAACTGTGGCAAGAAAAGTCATAAAATGGGACGAACCTCACTTAATAAATTTCTCCCTTGGCAGTAGAAATTTGGGGCTCGGTTGTGGTCATAACTGGAGGACTACCTGTATTCATTTGAACCATTTATGTTTCTGTAGGAGCTGAAGTGAGGTGGGTTGTTTTAAAAAAGAAAGAAAATACATCTAATTGTTTCCTGAAATTATCATTCCATTCAAGTTTAGCTTTGAGCAACAGAGATGCTAATTTCACACTCTTCGGTGAAAACTTTGCTTACATGGCTATCGTTTTCAGCATGGAAATGCAACAAATGAAAGATAAGATCAGAAGAGGTTGTTGTTGTTTTAAAAGCAAAGCATCTGAGACTATAAATCTGTAGCTTTTTACCCACACATGTTATGTTTTTATTTTGGCAATATGAGGAACGATTGCGCTTGAAATAGATATTGTGAAAATCCACCTATTGTGATTTTGGATGCAAATATGTCTAATATTCACACCTTGCTGAAAAAAAATTAATAATAATCCAACTGTGATATTATACAGTCCCTTATTCTCATTGATTTAGCACTTTCTCCCCCAAAATATACATTTATAGATGCAATTTTGGATTACACCACAAAATCTGAAATAGTCAAGATTCTGTTTTGGTTCATTCAGTGTTAAGTGAAGTTATCTGCTATTATCAGCCAGAATTTAGCAAGCAAACCATTTCTAATGGAGGTGGTGTAATAAAACTATAATGCAATACTGTGGTTTTGCAAAAAGAAATAAATTAAAATTACTGTGGAGAAAATATGACAAACTACTGTGTTATTTTTAATCTGTTCATCATTTGATTTCTTCTTGCATTTGTGAGACCAGTTCAAAACTGACATACCTAAAGATGAAGTAGGCATGTAAGCAGGGTGGTTAAAAGCCAAGAAAGTAGTCTAAAAGCCAAGAACTTACTCTCCTTCAGGAGATAAATAAGAAGGGAGACACATAAGAAGGAAACAAGTTGTGAAGGAAACAGAGAATAAAATGTCACCTGAACCAAACAACTGAAGTTGGACCTGAGCACATGGGAAACAAACTGGACTTTGTTTTTGTTTTGTTTTTTTTGAAGATGTTTCACTTCTCATCCAAGAAGCTTCTTCGGTTCTTGAAGCTTCTTGAGAACTGAAGAAGCTCCTTGGACAAGAAGCAACGCATCTCAGCGGAGAAAAACAAAGTCCAGTTGCTTTTTGGAAAAGCACCTTTAGGACAGCCATGACCTGGATATCTGAGAATCTCCACAGACACCAGAGCTATAAGTATATGGGTAAGTGACCATAAGCCAAACTTAGGAATATGTTACATGAATTTGTTTTTATTAAATTAATTAATAAGTTTTTTCCTAAATCTATCCCTTCCTTCCCTTCTCCATTCAGATTGTTGAAAAATTCTCTACTGTGTGACCAAAATCCAGTCAAAATAATCTAACAACATGCTCTATGTCAGTGGTGGCTAACCTTTTTGGGCTCCTGTGCCAAAAATTGTGCATGTGCTTGCACACTCGTGCTCGCATGCCAGCACCCAGAAGGCAATGCGTGCACCCCCCACGCCCCCTATGCATGCGTGCGCAATCCACCCACCCACCCACTCCCACTGCCCCCTCACCTGCACTACACCTCACAGCTGATTTTAGGATGGTTTGAGGCCTTTTTCGGCCTCCCAGAGGCTTGAGGAAGGCTTCTGCAGGCTTCTGCAAGCTTTGTAGGCCGAAAACTAGCCCTGTTTCAACACTTCCTGTTTTTCTGAAAATACCGGAAGTGACAAAACGGGGCTAGTTTTCGGCCTGCAAAGCCTGCAGAAGCCTTCCTCAAGCCTTTGGCAGGCTGAAAAAGGCCTCAAACTGGCCGAAAATCAGCTGTGAGGCATGCACATGCGCAGTGAGGTAAGTTTGCCTGCAGCTCACATGCTGACACAAATAGCTCTGTTTGCCACCTGTAGCACGTGTGCCATAGGTTCGCCATCACGGGTCTATGTGATGATATTTTCTATTTGTAAATTCTGTTTGGCATGAACGAATACCAATCCTTCCCAATACCAATCCAGTTTCTCTGATTGTCATCAAATTTCCTCGGTTATAATCAACCACTTTTGGCCCTTTGAACGAACGTTGCAATGACTATATTATTTCCAAGTCACCAGACGAACGCCGTTCACAACGAAGACACAATAGGTGCAATCAACCAAGCACAGACCATGCCCAACCTTGATTGTGTGTAACACAAGCTCCGTTGAGTGGCATTTGGCAGACTGCATGGCCGGTTTCTAAGTAACTCCATTTGAGAACAATCCGCCACAATTCATGCATGTGTGCTTAAAACAGGCCGGCGTGCTAGATTTCCTATTTTGTAATGATGAAACAGTTGTTCGTATGACTGATTGAACTTGAATAGTGCTCTCCCGGGGAAAGCAGTACACCATCGGACTGAAATGAGGGTGATTATTTGGCCTCTGGCAGTCACAGGGAAGAAAAAGTCAGCAGCGGGTTAAAATGGCAATGGGCCTACAGCTACGCTTGGAAAAAAAAACAACCTAAGCATCTGAACTCTCCAACAGCTGGAGGTGCTGTAGGAATAAGCTAAATGAATGGATGCATCAGAGCTGCTAAGACCAGCTCCCTGTGAGATAAACAGGGAGGAAGCGGAGTTCAAAGACGTCTCAAATTGGCTGTGTCATTTTCAGAGGCCAAGCAGAATCCTTCTAGGTTAACTTTACCTTTAGTTGGGGAGGGAAGAACTTCTCGGTAGAATGGGATCAATGGTGGAATTCAAAAAATTTTTTTACTACTGGTTCTGCGGGCATGGCTTGGTGGGTGTGGCATGGCTTGGTGGGCGTGGCTTGGTGGCAGGGGATGGTTACTGCAAAATCTCCATTCCTACCCCACCCCACTAATCTGCTTTCCAACTCCGTTCTCCTGTGCAGGGCAACCAAAGAAAACCCAGCCAATCAGCTGGGACTCAGGAGGCAGAGAACAGGTGGGGGCAGGGCCAGTCAGAATAGAATAGAATAGAATAGAATAGAATAGAATAGAATAGAATAGAATAGAATAGAATAGAATAGAATAGAATAGAATGGAATTGGAATTGGAATTGGAATTGGAATTGGAATTGGAATTGGAATTGGAATTGGAATGGAATGGAATGGAATGGAATGGAATGGAATGGAATAGAATAGAATAGAATAGAATAGAATAGAATAGAATAGAATAGAATAGAATAGAATAGAATAGAATAGAATAGAATAGAATAGAATAGGAATAGGAATAGGAATAGGAATAGGAATAGGAATGGAATGGAATGGAATGGAATAGAATAGAATAGAATAGAATAGAATAGAATAGAATAGAATAGAATAGAATAGAATAGAATAGAATAGAATAGAATAGAATAGAATAGAATAGAATGGAATGGAATGGAATGGAATGGAATGGAATAGAATAGAATTAGAATAGAGGAATGAAGAATCAAATCTAATCGAATAGAATTAGAATAGAGGAATGAAGAATCAAATAGAATAGAATAGAACAGAACAGAACAGAACAGAACAGAACAGAATAGAATAGAAAGGGACCTTGGAGGTCTTCTAATCCAGCCCCCTGCTCAAGCAGGAGAACCTATACTATCTCAGACAAGTGACTGTCTAGGCTCTTCTTAAAAATCTCCAGTGATGGAGCATCCACAACTTCTAGTGGCTGGCTGTTCCACTGCTTAATTGTCCTCACTGTTAGGAAGTTTCTCCTTAATTCCAGGTTGCTTCTCTCTTTGATCAGTTTCCAACCATTATTTCTTGTCCTGCCCTTCAGGTGCTCTGGAGAATAATTTGACACCCCCTCCTCCTCTTTATGAATGGGAGTAGCTTTTATTACAGTTTGTGGTTGTGGTTTCCAAGAGATTAATTCCAATTACATATATAATAATATTGCATTTGGGATTGTACCTTGTTTCTTTCTGGGACAGAAAGTTTCCTATACACTTTTTCCCAACACAACATTGTGTAGTCTCTGTTCTGTTTTCTTCTCCTTACTTTTTGTTTTCTAAATTACATTTCCTGCAAATGACTTTTTTGATACCTAATTTAGGTGAGCATAATTAAACATTTCATGTCCCTGTCTCCTTTCCACCTCCTTCAACCTAGCAGTTCTCCGCATTAAAGGCAGAAACCATCAAAGCCACCTTCGGACGAGACACACTGTAGAGAATTTCTGTGTAAAATTCAGACAACTCATCTTCCTGAAAGAATAATTCAAACCCTCCCGGTACAGTTAAAGTTTTGTGAACCATTTGCGATGGCAGGCTTTTTAGTGGGGCTATAAAAGCTCTTTTGTAAATCAATTTTAAAGACTTGGAACAGCAGAGCAGCGTCCCCAGCTATCCCTCCCAAACTATCTTGGTAATTGATTTTTCTTGTTCTAAACAAGTAAAAAAAAAATAAGGGAAAGAAGCAAATCAAGGTAAGTTTTCCCTAAGGATGAATCAAAGGACTAAACATAGCCATGATGCACAAGACGTTTCGTTCAAGAAATGACAGGGTGGGAAATATATTCATTCATTGGAGTCCTGTCCCTTTATTATGTTCAGTTAAAATGAGAGAAGTAAACAATTTCCCCAGCATTCTACTCACCTCCCTTAGATTGACTTCCTTGTCCGCTTCCACTAAATCTGAATATCAATTGGTTGAGGTCAAACACCTGTCTAATTTAGCTCATCTACCCTTGAAAAAACACCTATGTAAATTGCTGATGATACAGCATACAAAATAATCAATTACCCATCATGTAATGGTTTATCAACTGCGAATGTTGCTTTGCAATCAATCTAAATTCATCCAGCACAGTAACAGATGGCTTTAAATAATACAGTATAGACAAGACTTCAGCTTGGTGAAAATTCCTGGAAGCTTCTGAGGGACTTCTTTTCTTTCTGAAAATAACAATGGTCTCTCGGTCTCTCTCTCTCTCTCTTTCTCTATCTCTCTCCCTCCCTCCCTCCCTCTCCCTCCCTCCCTTTCTATCTCTCTCTCTTGTATGTGTGTGTGAGACAGAGAGAAAAAGAGAAAGGAAAAACAAAAGAAAGAAAGAAAGAAAGAAAGAAAGAAAGAAAGAAAGAAAGAAAGAAAGAAAGAAAGAAAGAAAGAAAGAAAGAAAGAGATTATTATATCATTAAGGATGATATCACAGATCAGGATGGTTGATTAAGGGACATAGAAGGGGGCCGTTATCAAATCTGCTTATCTAACTGTCCAATGCTTATGATGAACTTGTTGTCACAGAACTATCCCTGAATTGTCCAGGGAAAAACAAGGATTATGAAACAAGCCAAGAAAGGTCATGGGAATGAGAAAAGGACACTTATCATCCCTTGAGATTGTTGGACAGTTCCCAGATTCTGACTCAG
Organism: Notechis scutatus; assembly: GCF_049901735.1. Lineage (NCBI taxonomy): Eukaryota > Metazoa > Chordata > Lepidosauria > Squamata > Elapidae > Notechis > Notechis scutatus. The sequence continues at coordinate 17,580,421 of NC_142018.1, forward strand.
CTGTGATGCCTCTCAAATAGTACTTGAAATCATCTCCTTTTTGCAGGACTGATGCCCAAACTGGTTCCTTCCTTGTTAGAAATCCTCACATTCTTCCCCTTCTTGTAGAGGACTAGCCAAGATCCTTCAGGAAAAAGAAATTTGTCAATGGAGTAAATTATGAGAATGCTGTTGACCTCTCCTTTTTGGGTGTCTCTGAAAACACATAATGCTTTAAATTAGAGTTTCACATAGAGCAGAGTTGGACTTGAAAGTTTTGTTGGCTTTGTCTGATCCTCTGATTCTATGTCTGGTAACTAAACCCTTTAACAGCATCCTTATACATTTGCTTGTAACCAGGAATGAGCTGCTACCGGTTCTCCCCGGTTAGGGCGAACTGGTATCTAATTTAAAAGCTCCACTTTTAATTTTAATTACCAGTTCGGTGAACCGGCAAATCCCATCCTGTGGCTGGCCCCGCCCACCCCACCCCGCCCCTCCCAGGAGTCTCCACATGGCCTGTTTTGGATGCCAGGTAAGTGCAGTGCCCACACGGAAGCTCAGGGAGGGCAAAAAATGGGCCTCCTGGAGGCTCCAGAAGGCCAGAAACAGGCCTGGAGTTGCCCAGGAGAAGCCATTTTCGCCCTCCCGAGCCCAGGGAGAGCAAAAATCCCCCCCACCTTGGTGCAGGAGGGCAACTAGGCCACACCCACCATGGCCACGCCCACCTAGAAACCGGCCAGAGAACCTGTTACTAAAATTTTTGAAGCCCACCCCTGCCTGGAACACATTCCTCTCTTGGGTCTCACAATGTGGCCTTTTGGGAAAAGGTAGAACCCAATTCCAGATGCAAGAGATTATGTTGGCTCCTTTCAGAATTTGCAACAGGGGTGTTCCTCGAATGTCCTTTAAATCAAGTGATGTTCTCCTTACCAAAATGTGTGCCATCAGATACATCAGCACATCTTACTGCTATTTTTCTCTCACATTCCAGCTTTCAGGGGTGGGATTCAAATTTTTTAACAACCGGTTCAGTGGGTGTGGCTTAGTTGGTGGGCGTGGCTTGGTGGTCATATGACTGGGTGGATGTGGCTTGGTGGTCATGTTATTGGCTGGGTGTGGCCAACTCAATATCACTTACATCAAGGCATGCATCTCCTTGCCTGGCCTCTCATAACTGTGGGGATGCTGCAACAGCCGTAAGTGTGAAAAATGGTCATAAGTCACTTTTTTCAGTGCCATTGGAACTTTGAATGGTCACTCCACACAAGCAAAGTACCAGCAAAGGAGGGGGAAAAAAACTCCAGAGAAGTTCCTGAGACAGGAAGTCTAGTCCTGCCAAGAATGTAATAAGGGTTAACGGAGAGGCAGTTTCTTTAAGCAACACCAGAATGTTTCCTTCCTGCCTTCCTTACAGGATTAGGCCAGGAATTTCTTCTAACAACCGGTTCTCCAAACTGCTTAGAATGGTTCTAGCAAATAGGTGCGAACTGGTAGAATCCCACCCCTGCCAGCTTTTAAAAAATGTTTTCCCAACCCACAGTGGCCTTGAGGGGGAAAAAAACAGCTCAGCTTTTTTTCCCTTTAGCGTCTAACAATCACAGCAGTCAACGTGGAAGTGCTCAGCATAAACTCTTACAAGCCCCTTGTTCTTTTACGTTTGTGAAATGCTGCATCCTCTCCAAAATGGCTCTATTTAACAAGAATTGTACTGTATATTTCAGGTCAATTTTTATCTTCGCGTCTCAGGAAGTGACTATATAAAATTGTTTATAAGTCCGTCTAAGGTTATAGCACAAAAACAGAACTTACTGAAAGATTGCTTTTTTTTAAAAAAAAAAAAAATCATTTCTGCAACAGCTTATTCATTTTCGAGAAAGAAAGGAAACCCTTTGAATTTATGCTAAGTAAATTCTAAGCCCAAGTAGCATTCAGCTTATCTAATAGAGAATGTAATTATGAAATGGAAAGGGTTTTTTTAAAAAAAAAAAAAAAAAAAGCAGAAGGATTGTCTGCTGACATGGGATTTCTCTGCATACAAAATTTGGGAGCAAACTTCAAGAAGCGTCAAGAGTGGGCATCTATAAACTTCTTAAAAAGCTGAGAATCATCAGGATTTTCATGCTGATAAGGAAAAGCTTATTTTCCCACCTTTCAAATCCCACCACTTTAAAGCCTAAGGGCATTTCCCAGACTGCTTTATTTGAATGATCAGGATGAGGGGAAAAAAACCATTCAAATAAAGCAGAAAGCCAGCACCAAATTCAAACAAAAAACGGCTGCCAAGCCTGACACACACGATTAAAAAGAACCCAATACACAAGCCTGAGGGTGGCCGATGAGATCTTGCCGAAACGTCGCTATAATAAAAGCACAAATATTAAGACATGGGAAAATATCCAAAGAAACCTAAATACCACACACACACACACACACACACACACACACACACACCTCTGTGTGTGTGTGTGTGTTTAAACTTCAATCAATCAATAAAGTGTTAAAGGCTGCAATGGGTCTATGTTATAATAGAGGGGCATGACCAGATGTCCAGATTTTAGGAGCTCATTTGGGAAATTCTCTTTGTTTTGTTTTTAAATTATTGAATATAGTTACTCAACCACCTTGGCAGGAGAGGGGAACGAAGGGAAGGGAGAGGAGAGGAGAGGAGAGGAGGGACAAGAAAAGGAAGGGCAGGAGGAGGAGAGGACAGCCTAAATACTAGACAAGGAGGTTGCAGCTGGCTCCATATTTAAGGTCCAGGTTGGCACATTTCTGAATACCTGTTTCTGGCCTATTATGCTATTATGGGATGCCAACCAGCAAGAGTATTGGCTTTCCCATCATGTCTTGAAGTAATTCCTGCTCTCTTTTTGGCTCAGGCTTTTTGGATCTGCCCCAGCAGAGAAGTGAACACCCTTTCATTAAAGGCCACGATGGTTTATCATTAGAAAATTTGGGATCCTGGAATTCCAATTCTTAACTCCAGCCCCTCCCAAGTTTGGCCTTTTTCCTCCTTGAAAACCAAAAGCTGCAGAAGGCCAACCACAAAGGAAAACAAACAAAAGCCAAAGGAAAGGGGAGGGGGGAAAAAGCAATAGAGAGAACGAAGGCAACTGACCCCCTTCGAAGGAGATATCTCTATGACTGCCTCTGAAATGCTGACAAGAAAAACAGCGTGAAATTCGTTCCGTGCCCTTCATCTGAGCATGAAGTAACTGTGCTTAAGGAACATTTACAATAAGGCGGAAACAGAATAGGGAGAATGGTAAATAAAGGTGAGAAACACAAATAAAGAAGGCAATAAATATGCAAATCGCACGCTTTGAAGACGGGTGGAAAAATCGCCTTGTGCAGACTAACCGCACAGGCAAGATTAGTCCAATTTGGTACACTTTTCATTCATGGCGTTCTCACAACTCGTCTCGTCAAGCAGATGCGGCCCCCGGAATGGTGAGATTGCGGTGTGAATAAAGTCCCTGATATTTGGTTAACTAAAATTGCCTGGAGGGATGAATATGCATGAGGTCAACGTTTCACCGGCAAGCAGATAAGGTGATGGGTGGATTGCAGGCAGTGGGGAGCAAGGACCAGTTTTTGAGTTTTCAGACAAAATCGCAAACATCTTTGGGATGTTCCAAATAGACGTTTGTGATTAGGAAAACAAAAAAAAGTCAAACCAGCTGGATAAGGCCCCTTAAATCACCTTGAATCATGCTGAAAATTTGAGCGCTTTTTCCTCTGCTGCTGTTCCTTCCTTGCTGATAGGTCCACCTACTAGGAAAAAATGGGAAACGTTCAAGGTTTTATTTAAAAAAAAAATGTTATTAATTAGACATTAAAATATTGGACACAGTGCAACCGTCCTGGCATTGTCTCTGCCATACTACATTAAGATATAAAACAAATAACATATATACTCATCATACATTGCTAATTGTATACAATTATTCTGTCCAGTATATACATTTATATTTACAGCATACGATCTCGTACATTGCTAATTTTTATACATTTATTTTATCCATTGTACTCAATTATATTTGCATAAATAACATCAAATTTCCATTTTACAAATCCTAGCTATTTTCTCTTCCAGCTCCCTCCTCTCCGTTCCAACCATTGGTAAAATTTATTCCATATATTAGGATACTCTGTCTCTCCTTTATTCTTCAGTTCTAATGTCAGTCTATCCATTTCTGCACAAGTCAGTATTTTCTTTATTATCTCTCCTTCTAAAGGGATGTCTCTGTTTTTCCAATGAGGAAGCGTTCAAGGTTTAATTGAGTTAGCCTTGCTTGCACCCTTAACAATGAAACAAAAGGGTAGAACTTAGATGAGCTGAATATTTAGGATGCTGAGTGTGATGCAGAAAACAAGACAGGGGTGTTGTGGTTGTTCTTTTGTGTATGTGTGTGTGTGTGTGTGTGTGTGTGTGTGTGTGCATGCGCTTCTATGAAAAGAAGCAGAAAATAACTCTCTTCTATTACAAGACAGGACCAAACAGAGGTGCTTCATTTCCTAGCCTCCATCTTCCCTTCCTTTGGTAGACAACTTAACCTCCGTTGTGCTCCCAAATAAAATAATCACTAGATTGGTGTGCCACCATTATTCAAGCCGTTTCATCTTCATAATTTCCTAGCCAAGTTGACTTTTCAGGTGAGCTAAAATTGAGTTCTCATGCCACAGCGATTGCTAATTAGATTGCTAAAGATCTGGAGTGAGTAGAAGAGCATAAACACCTGCAATTTGGTTGCCATTTATTATTAGCATCATGGAAATCCTATAATGAGGAAATACTACCAGTCGTGCAGGATTTCAGTTTCAGAGGAATGTTTAGAATCAAGAATAGCGTTGCTGCAGGTGTTTGGCAATGAAAACGTTTTGGCAGCAGCTATAGCAACAGCACTTAGACTTATATATTGCCTCATAGTGCTTTACAGCCCTCTCTAAGGTGGTTTATAGAGTCAGCATATTGCCCCCAACAAACTGGGTCCTCATTTTACTGAACTCAGAAGGATGGAAGGTTGAGTCAACCTTGAGCTGGTGGGAATCAAACTACTGGCAACGGGCAGGGTTAGCCTGCAATAGCAAACAATAGCAATAGCATTTAGACTGTTATACAAGCACTTATAATGTTTTTCAATCCTCTCTAAGTGGTTTACAGGCTCAGCCTATTGCCCCCAACAACCTGGCTCCTTATATTGTTGACCTTGGAAGGATGGAAGGATGAGTCAATCTTGAGCCAGTCAGGATCAAACTGCTGGCAGTGGAGCAGAGTTAGCCTGCAACGCTGCATTCTACCCTCTTCACTGCCACAGCCCTACCTTCTTTCTACTTTCTTTTATCTGAGTCCATTTTTTTGGAAATATCCTCCAGCCCAAGTTCTACCTATCCTATCCTGTCTGGACCACAAAGAAGCCCCCCTCCCCCCCCCCAAAAAAAAATCCCTCACCATGACTTCAAGAAGTAACTAGAATTGCTTTGGGTAGGTCCCCTTACCCATTTCTAAAATTACAAAAAAGGTGGAGATAACAAGGTTAAATGTAATGGCTTAATGCACCCATGGCAATTCATCAGGAGTTTCTCTCATCCCAACCTAACACCCAGGGTTGTTAAAGAAATAGGAAGGAGCATTGTGTATGTTAATATCTCTCTTAGAATAGCCATAGCACTTAGACTTATATACTGCTTCACAGTGCTTTACAGCCCTCTCTAAGCAGTTTACAGAGTCTATTGCCCCCAACAATCTGGGTCCTTATTTTACCCATCTCGGAAGGATGGAAGGCTCAGTTAACCTTGAGCCAGGTGGGATTTGAACTGCCAAATTGCAGGCAGCTGGTAGTCAGCAGAAGTAGTCTGCAGTACAGCATTCTAACCACTGTGCCACCACAGGTCTTCTTCAGAATGAAGTTGAATATAAATAAATCTGGTCGTATTGTGATAGTAATAGAGTCCAATTTTCCAGATGCCTATAACTGGGTGCTGAACAAAATACTGTAATAAAATGCAGCCTCAAAATCTTCAGCTCCTAAATAAAGATAAAATTGGAGATGTATCCAAGGGATTAATTACAGTACACAACACTGGAAGGACAAATCTACAAGGAACATACCGCAGTGGTTGGTTGATATGTTGTTCTTGACACTTATTTGATCCAATTGACTCTTGATTGAAGAGGTAAGAAAGAAGATTTTTTTTTCCAGCCATTCAATCACGCTGCTGGAATTGTTTTGATTATGATTAATTTTCATGTGTTTACTTTCCGGATTCTTCTTTCTCTCTTTTCAAATCTATCTTCAATTTACACATCAGGTATTGTGTTTGCAGTTATTATGTTGTCCGCTAAGACCATATCATTTGGTAAGATTTGAAATGTATTGTTCATAATTTCAGATTGTTACCTAAAGGGACATTTTATCATCTATCATGGGTTATCTCTAGAGCTTGAGTAAAATACAAAACAGAGAGCGGGGGAGGGGGGGCATTTTCATGTAGAAATATTTCGGGGACAAGTAGACAAATATATTAGTTTACAGTGATATTGATGCTTCTTCTTTTTAGATATTTCAAATACTTTTGAACACTATTTGGACAGAAAATCAAACTCTTTTACAAGCTCAGCTCAACTCAGTTAAAGGAAACCTACTTTTTTTTTTTCAAGATGGGATCTCATGCCTGTCAAATTTAATAAATTATATCGGCATATCAAAGAAAATTGCTAGAGGGGATACAGAAGCAAAGTGGCTCCTATCTGAGTATTTGGGGATACCATATTATTCAAAGTTCTGTATGAAAGCCCAAAATGTTATTAGCAGTATAATAAGATATTTCATATCATTTGACCCAATAAATTTCATTTGGAGGGTTTATTACAAGTTATAGAGAAAGGGGATACAGAGAAGCAATGCAGAATGTAAAATTTCCTGAATAAATATAGCATAGCAAGAGACAAAATGGAAGCTTTTCAGATGAGCTGGCAAGATGTCCAATAGTTGGTTATCAAAAAATGAAGAAAGGAAGGAAGGAAGGAAGGAAGGAAGGAAGGAAGGAAGGAAGGAAGGAAGAAAGAAAGAAAGAAAGAAAGAAAGAAAGAAAGAAAGAAAGAAAGAAAGAAAGAAAGAAAGAAAGAAAGAAAGAAAGAAAGAAAGAAAAGCAGGAGGAGGAGGAGAAGGAAGGAAGGAAGGAAGGAAGGAAGGAAGGAAGGAAGGAAGGTTGTGTACAACAGGCTATGGCCAAGCAACTCAATCCTTAATGGCTTAACATGCTATCAAGGTTCACCCAATCTCCTAAAATAATGACTAGATTAGCAACAGATGTTGAAACACAATCTACCCAACCTCTTTTAGCAATAGCAATAGCACATAGACTTATATACTGCTTCATAGTGATTTACAGCCCTCTGTAAGTAGTTTACAGAGTCAGCATATTCCCCCCAACAAACTGGGTCCTCACCTTATTGACCTCAGAAAGATGGAAAGCTGAGTCAACCTTGAGCTCGTGAGAATCAAATTGCTGGCAGTTGGCAGAGTTAGCCTGTAATACTGCATTCTATGGCTCTTATGCATATTTTATAGACCATAATGTGTATCTATCTATATGGCAGGTGAAAAATTGCTCCCTTTTCAGATATGGGGTCCCTGGTGCTGTCAGAGCTTGGTTGCTTTCTTACAGAAGTTTCCTGATCCAACTAGCCCTGATGATGTTACCTACCTGCGTCATGAAATATCTGCAAGAAAATCCCCAAGCTCAGAGAGCACCAAGGACCCTACAGTTTTACCCCTGATCTACAAATATTTCTCTTCTATTAGTTTTGGAATAGCTAATGAAGATGGAGAAAGATGGTCAGATATCCGTACAACTCAAGACAAAATAACAGTCAAAGGTTGTGCAAGGAAACTAGTATACTTTCATCCCAAAGTCTAACAACTTTGAAATTTCAACTTAGACCCTCAGGTAACATGGAGTGGATTTTGTGATCATGTTGGATCAAATTGGTCTTTGGTATAAAACCAAACATTAGCAAGAGTGTATTTCTCTTTTGTAGATAGTTCTATAGGATTCAATGCATCCAGTAAATGTGTTCAATTTTAAATGTGGCCTCTAAGGCACAATCCACCATAATGTTTTCTTACCTTAAACACTTTTAGAATCAACTTTCTATAACTTGTCCTCTCTTGTTTTCTGTTCCCAGGCCATGACCTTCTTATGTCCTGCTGTGTCACTTATCACAACGCTGATGGAGCACATTTATTTTCTGTTGTTCCAGAGGGTTGAACTGTAAGAAAAGGAATTTATACTCAAGGTTAGGAAGGGTTTTCTGGTAAGGCAAACTTTCTTAATAGTCATCAGCATTGTCAACTTTCTTATGACAGGATTTCATTCCCAAGAATTCTCAGCAGTAGATATGCTGGCTGGGGAATTCTGGGAATTTGAAGTCCACACATCTAGAAATCGCCAATAGAATGAATGAGTTGGAAGGGGAATTGGGGGTTTTGTAGTCCAGCAGTCACCAACTGGTGGTCCATGAGAAAATGTTGGTGGTCCGTAGAAAAATTATTTACATTTTTATATTGCACTAAATACTATTTATCTTTAAAAAAATCATATTAGTGGTCCGCGGGATTTAAAATTATGAATATAGTGGTCCCTGAGGTCTGAAAGGTTGGTGACCTATACTATTTCAGATAAGTGACTGTCCAGTCTCTTCTTACAAACCTCCAGTGATGGAGCATCCATGATTTCTGGTGGCAAGCTGTTCCACTGGTTAATTGCCCTCATTTTTAGGGAGTTTCTCCTTAATTCCAGGTTGTTTCTCTCCTTCATTAGTTTCCAACCATTGTTTCTTGCCCTGCCCTCCGGTGCTTTGGAGAATAATTTGACCCCCTCTTCTTTGTGGCAGGCCCTCAAGTACTGGAAGACTGCTTAGAATTGTATATTTAAATACTGAACAATGAAATAATGAAGGATAGTATTGTAATACAAAGGGAATGTCTTTTAATATAATGGTGACATGAATAAAAGTTAGAATAAAGACAGAAATAAGAGAAAGGGGGAATATTAGAATACACATTTTTATAGAATAAGTGCAATGATAAGAGGGAAGTTTAGAAACTGAATGGCAGTAGTATTTTTTATGTTTAAGCAATATGAAATAATGAAATATTATAATTTGATATAAATGTGTATTACTACTAGAAATATATAAGCTGGATGAATGTGAGAACTATGATTAATAATATTATTTTATCTGTACTGAAATGTATGACATCCAGGAGTCACACTGTTCATGCATTGATATGTATATGTAATATAAAATAAAAATGATAATGATGATGATGATGTACTGGAATACTGTTATCATGTCACCCCTAATTCCTCTTTCCTTTAGACTAGCCAATCCCAAATCCTGCAATCATTCTTCATATATTTTAGTCTCCTGGCCTTTGGCCATCTTAACCGCTCTTCTCTGAACTTTTTCCAAAATCTCAACATCTTTTCTGTAGTATGGTGACCAAAATTGGTCGCAGTATTTGAGGTGTGGTCTTCTTACTAGGGTTTTGTAAAGCGGTACTAATACTTCATGTGATCTTGATTCTATGCCTCTCTTTATACAAGCCAGGATTGTCTTAGCTTTTTCGGCTGTTGCTGCACACTGCTGGCTATATTCAAGTGATCATCCACTGAGACTCCAACATCTCTCTCACAGTTATTGTTTTGCCAAGGTTATAAAAGAATCAATGAGATGAATTTGGAAGTCCCACCTCTACTTTTAGCACCTTTATGAAGTTACTAGTGCACCATTCAACTTTCTGAAAGTTCACAGAGGTGACTTGGGGGACATTGGGACAAATAATATAAAGCCTCTGAAAGAATGATACCCAAAAGATGCTGAGACTCTAGAAAGTGTGCAGAGAAGAGCAACCAAGTTCATAAAGGGTTCCTGAGACTTCATCTTAATGTACGGTTGGGAAAACTGTGTATGTTTAGCCTACCGAAGAGAAGAATTGGGGCACATTATAACTGTCTTCTAGTACTTCAGGATCAGTAACAAAGATGAGGGGATTGACTGATTCTATAGGGAACCAGGGGGATGCAGTGGCTCAATGGCTAAGACGCTGAGCTTGTCTATCAGAAAGGTTGGCAGTTTGGTGGTTTGAATCCCTAGCGCCATGTAACGGAGTGAGCTCCCGGAGTGAGCTCCCGTTGTCCCAGCTTCTGCCAATCTAGCAGTTCGAAAGCATATAAAAAATGCAAGTAGAAAAATAGGGGCCCCTTTGGTGGGAAGATAACAGTGTTCCGTGTGCCTTCGGCATTTAGTCATGCCGGCCACATGACCACGGAGACGTTTTCGGACAGCGCTGGCTCTTCAGGTTTGTAACGGAGATGAGCACTGCCCCTAGAGCTGGAAACTACTAGCACATATGTGCGAGTGGAACTTTTACCTTTACCTATAGGGAACTAGAGCAGGAGACAAGAAGGGGAAGCTTGTCAAAGACAGATCCAACCTAGAAGTAAGGAGAAATTTTCAATGAAATAACTTGTCTCCTGCGGTTGTGGGATCACTGGAGGTTTTCAAGAATGGACTGGACAACTATTTGACCGGGATGATATAATGTCTCCTGCCTTGAGCTAGAAAACCTCCCAAGGTCCTTTCCAGCCTTACGATTCTGTGTTCCTGGTAATGACTATAAAAATGTTGACCTTCCCCTCCTTCTGTATTTTCGCATAGTTTGGATATGAATCATATTTGTCTGGCCAAAGAGTTCATTTGACTTTGTGGTAACCTTTCCAGGGTCTCCTATGCCATAGAGGCAGGATAAAGTCAAGGAAAACCACTAGCACACCCTTTAATTTCATTTCACCATCACTGACCTAGTATTCAAATTCAACACAGTTAATATGATTGCTTTCCAAGCCTGTGGTTTCATCATTGGCCCCCTTTCTCTTGGGTTAATAATATCGCTTTTGTGGTCCCCGGAGATCATGTCCCAAGATTTTTAGGGACCGATTGTGCATCTTGGTTATAGCTAATAACACAATTCATTGATCCCTTGGAATTAAAAATGAGCCACTGGTTTGTTCTGAACAGACAAAAAGACAGAGCTGGGAAGTATACTGAGGTTTAATTTTTGTAGCATAAATGTTAATTTCTAAAGCTGCTGCCATCCGAGGGGCCCAAATGAAGCATTTATGAAATCAACCTTAGATGGATACTGGTGTTCCTGCCAGCTTTTGGAACAAGTGTGCGCTTGTGTTCTTCAGCCAGCTGCATCTTTGAATCCCAGTGGTTGCAACCCAGTGAAAAGTAAGGCAGGAGTATGAGAGCTTGAAAGGATGACTTTGATTCTGTGTCTCAGTTGCTCCTGATGTGGTCGTTGAGTTTCCCACTCCCACCTCCCTGGCAGATCGCAGAGAAAAACAACTACAAACCAGAAGGGAGAAAAAACATAAGAAAAGCCAAGGTGGTCGGCGAAAGGAAAGGAAATGCAATGAGATGGGAGTAGAATTTTAGCAACAGGGGCTGGAGGGGTTTCAGACTGCAAGAAATCATGTCCTTTTGGATGTAATAATTGCAAGCTCAGAAAGCGGTTCGCTGTTTCTTAACATCAAAATAACTGCTTGCCATTATGTCAACGAGAGAGAGAGGGGGGCAATTTGTCTAGTGCTTAAGGTACCAGGTTAGAGTTTGATGAGTTCCAGTTCTGCCTTAGGCATGAAAGCCAGCTGGGTGAATTTGGCCCAATCACCAGGAAACTGGGAGTTCTAGTCCCACCTTAGCCATGAAAGCCCAGCTGGGTGACCTTGGGCCAGTCCTCTCTCAGTCCAAAGAAAGAGACAAGGGCAAACATTTCCAAAATTTTGCCAAAACAACCCTGCAGAAACCACTTTAGGCAATTCTCAAGAATCAACACAAACACACCTTCTATAAATGACCTTCACACTATCTCTAAGACATGCTCTTTCCTCTGGGTGACAACTGAGCCTTCCGAAAGTCACGTAAGACAAAATGCAGCTTATCCTTCGAGACTCCAAAAAGCAATGTCAACATTTGTGCAAAACACAGGGTCCCAAAGGACAGGATTCTGTCATCTTGGTCAAATTCAGACAAGCAAAGAGAATCCCTTGCATTTGTGGGTCTTCCTGTTCCAGCCCAGGGCATTTTGCTCTTTGAAGCTGAACTTTGAGGCCATTTGCGTCACTTCATCAAAATCCATTTCCATGCCTGTTTGTTCACGGCGTGTTTTGTGCAGGGCTGTAATGGCCTTTTGCGTGTGGCTGCTGTGACAGAGGTGGCCATTTCTGTCAGCTCACTAATGTGACTCTTAATGAAGCTGTGAAGGATTCGGGGCCAGGAGGCTGAGATAAAAAGAAAATCGAAAGTTTAAGCAGCAGCAATAAAAGCATGCCCAAGGCATTTTGCAATTATTATTATTTTTTTCCCTGCTTCCATTTAAAATTAATGAAATTCATTCAATCTATTTTAAAACATTCGTCTCATGGGTGTTGCTGCATGACATTCTCTCTCCCGTCCTCCCAAATTATGACATTTGACAGGAGGATACCTCCAAGATCTATATTATCCAAGGATTCTTTCAATCCAACAAAATCATTCAAGTCCAAATTGTGATCGTCTGTTAGTCATCTTCATGAACACCGTGGTGGAAAGACTACACTTATGAGTGTGTATGACTGTGTGAGGGTGGGGAGGGCAGGAGGGGAGGGGAGGGGAAGAAGGACGTGCGCCTGGTTTTCACACTACAGAGGAGACGAGGTAGGGAAGAGAAATTTACATATAAAGATTGCAAACTATTGTTCCAAAGTAATGTTTATAGTAGCATGCACTTCGCTGCTCCGCTGACATTAGATCTGATCCCAATCTGCATATTGAGTGTGATATGTATGAATCTACCCTCTGAAGGTGGTTTTCTCAGGAGACAAGGAAAACAATAATAATTTTTTAAAGACCATAAAGTTGAACTGGACAATATTTATAGTTATTGAATGGCGTCACTTTACATGTTGTAAATATATTACAATATTAAGTAGGGTTTTGTTTGATCAGTTTCCCCTGTCCACTATTTCGAAACGATCCATGAAACGGAAGAATTCATGGCTGATGCTCCATCAACAGAGCTCTCAGTTCAAACTAACCAATATAGGATGGACTGATTTATTTATTTATTTATTTATTTATTTATTTGATTTGCCAATTGTTTACAAGATAATAAGTATAAGTGTATACATAGTTGTGAATACATGAAATGGGTACATATAAGAAAAATAAAAGAAGAATAAGAGAAACAATAGGACAGGGACGGTAGGCACGTTGGTGCGCTTATGCACGCCCCTACAGACCTCTTAGGAAAGGGGTGAGGTCAATAGTAGACAGTCTAAGGTTAAAGTTTTTGGGGTTTGGGGAAGAAACTACAGAGTCGGGTAGAGTATTCCAGACATTGACCACTCTATTGCTGAAGTCGTATTTCCTGCAATCAAGTTTGGTGCGGTTAACTTTGAGTTTGTATCTATTGTGTGCTCTTGTGTTGTTATGGTTGAAGCTGAAGTATTCATTGACAGGTAGGACATTGCAATGTATGATTTTATATACCATGCTTAAATCAGACCGAAGACGGTGTAATTCAAGGTTTTCTAGTTCTAGAATTTCAAGTCTGGTGGCATAAGGTATTCTACAACGAGTGGAGGAGTGGAGAACTCTTCTTGTGAAATATTTCTGGACTTTCTCAATTGTGCTAATATCAGATGCGTAATGTGGGTTCCAGACTGATGAACTGTATTCGAGTATTGGTCTAGCAAATGTTTTGTATGCTCTGGTTAGTAGTGTGATATTACCAGAGAAAAAGCTACGTAGGATTAGGTTAACAACTCTTAATGCCTTTTTGGCTATGTAGTTGCAGTGGGCTCTAGCACTTAGATCATTAGAGGTGAGTATTCCAAGGTCCTTTACAGAGCTGATGGACAAAGTTTCTCCAGGATCTGAGATCTTTCAGAAAAACAGAATAACAGAGTTTGAAGGGACCTTGGAAGTGTTCTGGTCCAATCCCCAGCTCAAGCACCATTCCATTGATTAATTGTTCTCCACTGATTTAACGTTCCTCCTTATTTCTGGGTTATTGCATGATCCTATTAACCAAGAGAAGACAGCCACGAAGCAGCAAAGTATGTGTTCTTTCCAGTGGTGGGCCGCAGCCGGTTTAACAACTGGTTCTGTGAGCGCACGCTTTGCGTGCGCAGGCGGCATTCAATAAACACACATTTGAACCTCTCCAGCTGACCTTCCAGCCTTCCCCAGTAAGTAGAACAGCTGAGGCGTGGTAATCCACTTGGCCACATGAATCGGCTGAGCTGCAAAGGAAGGAAATGTAAGACTGATAGGGTGGATGCAGGGGTGGGATTCAAATTGTTTAACCACTGGTTCTGTGGGCATGGCTAGGTGGGCGTGGCCAGGTGGGCGTGGCCATGTGACTGGTTGGGCGTGGCTTCTTCTTCTTTTTTGCAGCAAACCCCCCCCCCCTTTTTTTTGCCTCCTGCGCCTCAGGGAAGCCTCCTGGGGGGGGGGGCGTTTTTGCTCCCAGGAATCTTCCCTGGGGCCCAGGAAGGCAAAAAAATGGAGTGTGGGGAGGGCACAGCCCCTCCCCATGTGCCTCCTGGCCCTCAGGGAAGCCTCCTGGGTGAAACAGTAAGAAAAGATAGGGGGATCCCAGCACACCTGATCACTGAAACAGCTGATCGTCAGGAGGGGATAAAGAAAACGGAGCTGGAAAGCAGGTTAGTGGAGTGGGGAGGGAATGGGGATTTTGCAGTATATCCTTCCCCTGCCACATCCACCAAGCCACGCCCACGGAACTGATAGTAAAAAAAAAAATGAATCCCACCACTGACTAAAGTCTCCTTCAAACTGGGCTGTTCGTAAATAAATGGACATGGGTGACATCTTTTATGCAACCTGCTTTCCAGCTCCGTTCTCCTGTGTAGGGCAACCAAAGAAGACCCAGCCGATCAGCTGGAACTCAGGAGGCAGAGAATAGATGGGGCGGGGGTGGTCAGAGGTGGGATTTGCCAAATTCCCACTACCGGTTCTCCAGAACTGGTCAAAGCCTGCTGAATACCACCTCTGACTTTAGTTGCAGCTATGAGGTTCCTCACCTCTAACCTTCTGCAAGCTCCTTTTCTGGACAAAGAGACCCTTTGAAATACGATGCTAAAGGGCAACAATTTGTTGTTTTCTTTTTCTTAGGCCCGCCTCTCTCTTTAAAGCCCATGGAATGCCCAGAGAGAGTTTTGCAAATTTAAAAAAAGAAATAATGCTAGAGACTGGTAGATATGAAGGGGGGGGGGGAGAGAAACACCAACACAATTACAAGCTCTTTTGTCATCTCTGCATTTGTGCCCCATCGGTTGCATTTCACATTTTCCGGCATTCGAAGCCCAGAGGGTTTGGCTTTAATGCCTCTCTTAATTATCCATTTCAAACGGTCTTTTGGGAAGAGCCCCCCACTTAATTAAAGGGGGTATTCGATGGATCTTTTTTTTTTATTCCTTAATTATTTGTTGCCTTGATTTTCATTGGATTCGAAAAACTGTGGGTAGCACAGGGTGTCCGCGGTAAAGTGAAATTTAGCCGCATTCGATGTTTGGAGTGAACCGGCCCACATGAGATGCATAATGGGAAGATGATAGCAATCAATACCACTCTGCCTAATTGAAGTGCCACTTTCTGAACAATTCTGAACATTAACCGAATAAGCACAGGCTTTTCCTTTAAAGCTCCAAATGGTACTTTGCCATTTTATCGTTTCGGCTACAACCTGCTTTCCCCCCACCCCCATATTTTGCGTGGAGAAAGTGTGAAGCATCATCCCTCGGACTCCTTGAGGGATCAGAATGAACACAGCAGGCACCTTTGTTGATGATGTATGTGTCAAAACTCTTTTCTCGCCACCCCTGGCAATGCCTGTAACTTGGCTGGCTTGCTGGAGCCATCTGAATGGTTAATTATCCTCTAGTCGAGCAATAACCATAATCAGCAGTTCTCCGGGAGGGATTGGACAGCTTCCACGGGCCCAGAGTTCATTAGCACCTCTCGCAAAGAATGATTCACCTTGGCGTGATGGAAGAATTGCATTTCTGAGCTCAATTCAAAGTGCTGTTATTAACCTTTGAAAGTTGGCTAGCTAAAGCGCTGGCAATTTAATTGTGCCTTTATTTATTTGCATTTTTTCTTGGCGACCTCACCTTTGCACCAGCTCGAGTGGGCCAATGTTTCTCCGCAGTCAAGAAGGCAGAGTTAAGATTAAATCATGCAAACTCAAACAAGAACACCTCATCAAATCTCTCCATTGACGGAAAGCACCTTAGGAACCAAGGCTGCCTCGAGGAACAACTTTTGAACCAAATTTCTCCCTATACTTTCCATCTTTTCCATTTGAAACTTGTGTCAGGATTCCAGCAATCACTCTAATTAAATCAGGATTCTCGAGCCAAGCTTCAAAAAACTTCCAAGGAATCATTACAGGCAACATATTGGCACTGCCCTGTATGAAGCCAACTCTGGCATACGTAATTTACAGTCCCCTGTGACCCTGTTTTCCCCCTTCCCCCCTGGGTGTGTCATAAACCAGATTCTCCAATTAAGCACATTCATAGGCTGGGTGTCATCATTCATGTTCTCCAATTAAATATATTTGTAGGCAAAAGCTCTGATAGTTTAGTTACAAACTTTTAAAGATAAGAGTTGTAATGTACTTTCGCTTTCAACTGCTCTTCCAGATTTCCTTCCTCTCCCCACCCCCTTTTTTTTTATGGCAACTACTAAAACAGGCATAGGAATGTTTTATGAATTGACAACTTGGACTTTTGAATAAGGCAGAGATATGGATACCTCTGAGCTGTGATGCTGGTGGTGACTATTATGCATCCCATGGACTGCAAAAATATCAAACCAAGAAGTCCTACACAGAACCTCACCAAAGATATCACTTGACAAATGGAGGCAAATCTACGTGTCCCAGGATTATGTTGCAGGATCCAATCTGGATTGATCACCGGGATGAGAGTTTTAATCTCCCAAGCTTTTGGACTCTGTTGGAGCGCATCCTCAGGGAAGTTCTCAATCTCCAGGATGTGAGATTTCTGATTTCTGACCCATCGTGGAGATTGAGAAGTTCCCCCAGGATGGGCTCCAGCATGAGTCTGAAAGCTCAGAAGACTAAACCACTTGTCCTGGTGACTGACCCAGATTGGATCCTGCCATATCACTCGACGCCAAGATCCCCAAACAGAGGCTGCTATACCTTGGTCATGTCATGACAGCTAACTCACAGGAAAAGTCAATTGCACTGAGAGTGATCAGTGGACAAAGGGGAAGGGTCTGTCTGTCCACTGGCTGGACACTATAAAAGATGACACCAGGATGACCTTGGTGGAGCTGAAGGAGGCAGTTCAAGACAAAGGGTCATGGAGAGCGCTGATCCATAGAGTGGTCAAGGGTTGGACACAACTGAATGGGGAGAGGAAGAGGAGGAGGAGGAGCAGGAAGGGGGAAGAAGGAGGAGGAGGAGAGGGAGAAGAGGAGGAGGAAGGGGAAAGGAGGAGGAGGAAAGGAAGAGGATAGAAAGAGGAAGAGGTGGTGGTGGTGGAGGGTGGAGGAGGAGGAGGAGGAGGAGGAGGAGGAGGAGGAGGAGGAGGAGGAGAAGAAGAAGAAGAAGAAGAAGAAGAAGAAGAAGAAGAAGAAGAAGAAGAAGAAGAAGAAGAAGAAGAAGAAGAAGAAGAAGAAGAAGAAGAAGAAGAAGAAGAAGAAGAAGAAGAAGAAGACTTTCTACCATAAAGTTCTTCTCCCGTTTATCTGGTTTTGCTAATAATCTGGATTGCAGCCAGAGAAGAAGAAAACTATTGAAGCTGCATAAAAATATCTCCGTCATCGTTCATCACAAAACTTCAGCCATTTCTAAAGGGCACAACAAAATAGGAGCAGACCGCCATCCATCCATTCGTGTCATCCCATCCCTCTTTCTCTGCCCAGCCAACATTCAGGAGGTACAAATACACACACAAGGGTCAAATGCAGGTGTTTAAGGGAGTTGGAAAGGAGTTGGCTGGTAGTCCCTTGGTTCAGATCTGCCTCTTCTAAAAGAGTCTTCTCGTGAGGAGCATCACTGCAGGGCAAACACAGCATTTGGGTTAAGAAAAGGAGGGGGAGATTTCTGTAATGGCAAAGTCCTGAAGAATTGAGCATCTCGTTTCAAAGCCAAAGGCTCGGTGAAGAGGGGTAAGGGTCGCAAGGGGAGGGGAAAATAGGTTCCTGCAAATCCATTCAAGAGTTTCTCTCTCTCTTCTCTTCTTCTTCTTCTCTCTCTCTCTTCTCTCTCTCTCTCTCTCTCTCTCTCTCTCTCTCTCTCTCTCTCTCTCTCTCTCTCTCTCTCTCTTTCTTTCTGATTTTCCATAATAAAGACACATCAAACGTTTCTGCACTTCTTATCATCTTCCGTCTTGCCTCGGGTAAATTCAGTTGGTTATTTTTTTCCCTTTGTTCATTTTTTAGACTAAAAGAGGTGGGGGAGAAAAAGGAATATCTTGTCTGAGATTTAATACTGCCTCTGCTGCCTTTCAACACAAAAGGAGCCTTATTTGACTCATGCTAAGTTTCAGATGGGTAGGAAGGTAGACAATTATAAATGTTTCTGCTTGATTGTCCTATTGTGATCCATGTCCTATTGTGATCCTCCCTCCCATCGTTCCTTTCTACCACCCTTCCTTCCTTCCTTCCACCCATCCATCTTTCATTATTTTCTTCCTTCCCTCTCCCTCTCTTTCCTTCCTTCCCACTCTTTCTTTCCTTCCTCCCTTCCTTCCCTCTCCTTCCTTCCTTCCCTCCTTCCTCCCATCCAACCTTTCTTCTTTCTTTCTTTCTTTCTTTCTTTCTTTCTTTCTTTCTTTCTTTCTTTCTTTCTTTCTTTCCCTCTCCCTTCTTCTCTTTCCTTCCTTCCCACTCCTTCATTCCTTCCCTCTCCCTTCCTCCCTTTCTTTCCTCCCTCCCTCCCTTCCATCCATCCTTCCTTATTTTCTTCCTTCCCTCTCCCTCTCTTTCCTTCCTTCCCACTCTTTCTTTCCTTCCTCCCTCCCTTCCCTCTCCTTCCTTCCATCCACCCTTTCTTCTTTCTTTCCTTCCCTCTCTCTCCTTCTCTTTCCTTCCTTCCCACTCCTTGTTTCCTTCCTCCCTTCCTTCCCTCTCCTTCCTTCCATCATCCTTCCTTTCCTTTGTTCCTTCCCTCTCCTTCCTTCTCTTTCCTTCTTTCCTTCCCACTCCTTCTTTCTTTCCTCCCTCCCTCCCTTCCCTTCCCTTCTCTTCCTTCCTTCCTTCCTTCCTTCCTTCTTTCCAACTCAAAGCAACATATGTGGTATCTTTCCTGTAATTCAGAGACAGACAAAAAATAATGGCAAAAAATCCATGGGGAACTCAGGTTTGCTTTATGACCTCATGATTCCCCTTAATAACTGCCATAACATGTATGATAAAATCAGATCCAATTCGAATGACTACCACTATGATTGAAGGAAAATTCTGCTCTCAGTTGTGGTTTTAAGTCAAGGACTTACCTTTAAGATGTAGTTTTATATCACTTCATTCTAAAACATATAGGGTTTAAACCTATGAGAAGTATTAAGTCTGGATTCCCCAACGGGTGTTAAGGAAAACAAACTAAACAGAACGTGCAGCGAAGTCAGATAGGAAGACAGGTAAATGTGTGAGATAAGTTTTCTAGTTAACACGCAGTAAAAATACAGATACGCTTGTGCTATCAAAAATTCTAATTTATTCCATTTAAGAATTATAGCATAGTCATATAAACAGTCCATTAGTCATATATCAATTTCAGTCAATTCTTGTCGAGGATACTCTAATTGCAAAGTCCGTGTCGAATAGCCAGTGTCAGTACACATATAATAAATCTGTCCAAAACTTATCTTCTCTCCGTTGAGAAATATCTTCAAAGTAATCCAACACTTCTTCTCCTCCCCGATCCAGCAAGAACGCAGTCTTCAATAAGCCAGCCAGTAAGAGCCAGAGAGTGCCTTGCTGCTTATATAGTACTTTTACAGCTGCACCCTTAATTACATTCCTTTAGCTTAAAGTCACATACACTTTATCTGACAAACCATGATTCATCATTTTATTATCTTTACCCAAAACAGTTAGGGTAAAACAATGTTATCCCTAACAAGAAGTGTATGGCAGCTTTCCTTTACCAGCAGTGGGGATGGAGTAGGAAAGCAGATCCATTTCCTATCTCACCAGAGAGCCATAACAATTATACCAACCTGCCCAGCTGATTATTAATTATTCTTCCCAGTCTGCTGCACTGCAGGAGTTAATATATTGCTAACCTTTTATCTTATCACCTAGGAAAATGTGAGCAAAGCTGATGAAATCGTTACTCACCGATGAACTTCAGAGAAGAGCTGGAGGGAAAATTAGAACTTGGAGGAAAAAATTGGAGCACTGCCTTGGATCTGTTACCCTGAGATCTTTCTTTTGTGCTAGAGATATGCTGAGATAAAAACCCCTCCGGTGGAGGAAGAAGCCATCT
Source organism: Notechis scutatus (assembly GCF_049901735.1). Lineage (NCBI taxonomy): Eukaryota > Metazoa > Chordata > Lepidosauria > Squamata > Elapidae > Notechis > Notechis scutatus. The sequence goes on from NC_142018.1 coordinate 17,601,006, forward strand.
TGCAAAGAATGAGTGAAAAGGTTAAGGAAGGGGAGGATAGAGACGTGGAAGATAGGGAAATAACTTATTCAGGGCATTTGCGTTATTGGGTGTGGTGATTCTTGGATGGAAAGGGGACAGGGAAAAGGAACCATCGTGAATCAGATCATTCTTCTTCGTTGAGCCAGAAAATTGGTTGTGAATCTTCAAAGAACTTGTAGGCTAAGGTGTTGTGACCGAGGCTTCCCCCAAAAGCACTAAGCAGACTCTTTGTCCCGGCAAAACCCCTTTTATTAAACGAAGGTGAATTTCTTGCCTTCACCTTCAGCCAAAGGCCTGGCAAACAGTCTTTCAAGGGTGTGATTAGGAGCACAGACCTTATCTAGCTTGGAGAGCTGCCCAGTAAATATTTCCAAACGCAGTGCTGACAAGGAAGGACTCGGCAGAGGGTCTCTGAGATGCACGGACAGATCTTCACACAGCTGCAACGGATGAATGGTTTCCTGCAAAAGCCCCCTCCCCTTTTGTTCCTCTTTTAATCCCTATGGGAGGAGCCATTCACCATGCTCCTGTGGTGTTACTTCCACGTTGACCCTTAGGTCATAATTGTTCTTTTCTTTTGACAGTTCTGCGCATGCGCAGGCTGGGAACCGGCTCCATCTGCTCCCTGCCTCACGGCTGTCTGACTCCGAAGGCAGCTGATAACTGCCAGACTGCCTTGGCCCCATCTCTGCCTCTGACACAGAGCCCTTGTCTGAGCCTTCCTCAGCCTCCAGGACTGGCCCATGTTTCTCCCAACCTCCTCCCTGTCTGACTCTGCTGCGAGCTTTGCTAGACGCCGGCGGGCCACAACGAAAGGAAATTATGAAACATGATGGCTGACATTCACTGATACCATCTTGTATTACACTTGATCAATGATCAGCGCAGCTCTTAAAAACTTCAAAACAGTGAAAGCAGAGTGGTTTCTATTAAAGCAACATCAGTGAATAAATAAGTAGGTATGAAACCCAGCTGGGTGATTTGGGGGCCAATCATCAGGAGATGGTGAGTTCTAGTCTTGCCTTAGGCATGAAATCCATCTGAGTGACCTTGAGTCAATCACCAGGAGACAGAGAGTTCTAATCCCACTTTAGGCATGTAAGCCAGCTGGTTGACTTTGGGTCAATCACCAGGAGATGGTGAATTCTAGTCCCATTGTAGGCAGGAAAGCCAACTTTGAGCCAGTGTCTCTCTCTGTGTGTGTCTCCACCCAACCCACTTCACAAGGTTATTGCTGTTGTGAGGAAAATAGGAGGAGGAAGGAGTATTAGATGAAAATAATAAAGCTGGGATAAAAATAAAGAAACATATTGGTGAAAAGTTAGAAAAGAATTCAGCATTCTTCAACATGCCTTCTGCTGCTGTGTCACCATAGTTCAAGAAAGATACAGTTCACTGCCATGCCTGGATGCTTTCTTTGTGACAGTGGCGGAGACTTCATAAATATGCTCAGTGACTGTGCACAGAAAGGAAAGAATGACCTCTGATTGATGTTGGTCTCTTTCCACTGACCATCTATGCAAAACTATCTTTTTAAGAATATTTTTTGGATAGAAGGAAAGAACTTCAGCTTAGCACCACATACAGAGGAGGAAAAAACCCAATTCCAATAATCAGCAACTTCACCAAAAGGCGGATTCAAAACAACCCTTTTCTGAAATTCTAAACAGCCTCTTTGGTCAAACAGGTTTAGGCAAATAGGTCAGACCTGTCACCAACCCAAAGCAAAGTTTTTGAAGCTTTGGGCTTCAAAAATTTTAGCAATGGGTTCTCTGCTCAGTTGCTGGGTGGGTGTGGCCTAGTTGGCCTCCTGCACCATGGGGGGGGGATGTTTTTGCCCTCCCCGGGCTCTGGAGGCTTTCCTCGAGCCTGCAGGAGGGCGAAAACGGCCTCCCTGGAGTACGGAGGCTCTCTGGAAGCCAGAAATGGGACCATTTCCGGCCTTCCCGAACTTCTAGGAGGCCCGTTTTTCATCCTCCCTGAGCGTCCGTGCACACCCTGCACTTACCTGCATCCTAAACAGGCCACCTGGGGACTCCTGGGAGGGGCGAGGAGGGGTGATCGAGGCCAGCCAGGAGTGGGGTTTGGGGCTTCTCCAAACTGCGCAGAATCTTAGCTAAGGGGCTTTCCCGAACCCCTGTGAATCCCCAGCAGCCCAGTTCCGATGCCAACTTTTCTACAACTTATATATACAGTAGCAGCCCACATCGCAAGTTGAAGTGATTTCCGATCTTCGGTAAAATCAGTGACTATTCAGGTTAAAAGCAGAGAGGAACAAAGAACGCTAATTTGAACATCAGTGAGTTCCAAGCGATGGGTTGCTGAGGATAAGCATCCTGTATCTCTTTCAATGTAAAGGAGAAATCCCAGGTAGGTAGGTGAGCAGATAGTTTTTATGGCACTGCGTTATAAATTGATGGCTCTTTAAGTGAAGAGAGAGGAGAAACTACCCACATAATGTAATTGGTGTACAAAGAAGTCATTTTTACTTGATGCCCTGACCGCAGTCGGGCAGGGTGAAGGAGACTTCGCTGAGAAAAATTAGGAAGCTAAGTTGCCACTCCAATATTATTCCCAAAGTGCTCAAATCCCAAAGGGGCTTTTTTTCATGAAGCAACTGGACTTTCTTGCTTTTCTCTGAAGATGTTTCACTTCTCATCCAACAAGCTTCTTCAGCTCTGACTGGATGGTGGGGAATGGAAGGATTCTTGCAGACAGCTGGTCATTTGCATCCTTTTAAGAGGGTTGTTGAGGCTACTTGGGGGGTTTTATCTGTATCCTCAGGATGACCTGAGTGGTGCAATGGGTGTGGAGCCTTCTTGGAACTGTTGAAATGACTGTGTTGTAGACTGGAGATAGATGGTGTCAATCCTTTCCCCTCTGTTGAGAGAGGGCTGTTCAATTTTGATATAGATGGCCTCTTTGACTCCTCTCCTTTCAAACTAGCAGTCCTCTCTGTCCAAAATGTGGACTTTGATGTCTTTAAAAGAATGGCATTTGTCTCTTAAATGCCAATGGACCATGCTGATCCATGTCAGTTTCACATGCTCCTATAACTCCATTCCATTTCAACCAGTCAGAGCTGAAGAAGCTTCTTGGATGAGAAGCGAAACAAAGAAAAACATGAAAGTCCAGTTGCCTTTTGGGGAAAAAAAGCACCTTTGAGACAACCATGACTTGGATGATTGAGATGATCTCCGTAGACATCAAGCGCTCAAATATTGACCTTGTGGTGGTAGGGATGCTGCAAAGGTTGTAAGTGGGACAACTATCTGAGGTCACTTATTTCAGTGTTGTTGTAACTTCAAACAGTTGCTAAATGAAAGATTGTCAGTGGACAACTCAATGAATATCATCACCTTGGTCTATTTGATTGATTTCTCTCTGAAGCCTGTTATTGAGGCAACTGAAGTTGTCTTCACTTTAGGCGGAGCTGTCTATGGTACCGTCTGAAAAGAGACAACGATGGATGGCTGAGAATCTCCACAGGCATGGTACTGTTTCCATGCCTGTGCTCTGAGCAATGTTCTCCAGTTTCCTCCACTTCTGTGTCTGGAGCACATACTGGAATTAGTCCAGGGCTGATCCCTGATTCAAATAACAATGAATTATGTTCACTGCCTGAAAAATATGTAACTCTGCTTGGGGATGTGTTTAAAAATGTGTGACAGACAATCCATTTAGAGCAGGGATGTCAAACTCGATTTCATTGAGGGCCATATCAGGGTTGTGCTTGACCTCAGAGGGCCAGGAGATGGTATGGCCATGGTGACTGTGGCCAGCTCAACATCACTTGTGTCGGGGGCATCTGTGGTGGCCAAGTGCGAAGGCAGGACTTCCCTCAGACCCTCACTCACTCTCATTATAATCTCCTTCCTTCTTTTTCTTCTTTTTCCTTCCCTCTTCATTCTCCTTTCTTCTTCCTTCCCCTCTTTCCTTCTTTTTCCTTCCTTCCCATCTTCCCTTCTTTTCCTTTGTCTTTCCTCTTTCCAGTTCTCCTTTCTCCGGTCTCTTCTTGCATGCTCAAATGCAAAAAGGGGACACATTTCTCCTTTTGTTTTGTTTTGAGTTTGTTTTGCTAGCCCTCTGCCAGCAAAATGGTAGCCCAGGGGCCCCGTGTGCAATGGCCTCCTGCAGCCCTCTGCCAGTGAAAACGGAGCTTGGCGGGGCTGCTTGCAGCCCTCTCCCCCCCAGATCCATTTTCACTGGCAGAGGCATCACGAGCCAGTCCTTCACTGTTTTCAGAGCAGCCTCGTGGGCTAGATCGAAGCACCACATGGGTTGAATCCAGCCCACAGGCCTTGAGTTTGACACCCTTGATTTAGAGTATAGATCACTAATAAATGTACCATTGAGTTCCTTCAAGCTTTGATGTGAGTTTATCTGTCGATACTAATTTGTCATCTAAGCCAAGTATAGGCTAAGCTTGAACATGTAAGGGTCAAACAAAGGCTACACTTAAAAAGGAGAGTACGAGAGAATCCATTAAAGTTCCAATTGAGCAAGTAATAATTTACTTCTCACCCAAACATATTTATGAAAGATTGATGGCTGATATCATTTTTAAGCTCTTTAGAGATTCATGTGTGACTTTTCAGAGCATCTGCCTAATGATATGTTTTAATTAAAATGTTTTTAAGTGTCGAGTGAACCCCAAATTCATGGCAGCAAAAGAACATAACTCGACAACACGGCCTGTTCCTCCATCTATCCATCCGTCCACCTGTCCAACTATCCATCTATTATACATGCATGGTTTAGATAAACATTGAAACAAAGCTTTCTTGATATTATTGTACTTTAATTCCTATGATTGAGGCAAGGGGGAAGTTGAAGTCCAAGCACATCTGGAGGCTTCTTCATTGCTGATCTATAAAGGAAGATAATACCAAATAAGTTCCTCACACGAGGCCGTCCCAGATCATAAAATAGGGGCAGCCAAACAGTGTTGTTAGGAGACAGATTTGTCTAAAGGATCTTAGGAGAACCATCATCTTTTGATGTTGTCTGGCCTTGGAAGCTATGCAAGGTTTGGGTCCAATTAATACTCAGATTGGGCACATTTGAGTGCAGGTTAGACTGGGAAGTTGGAAAAATAAAACCTGGAGGAAAGCAATAATAATTATTCCTCAATTATGAGCCGTGTTGGTGCAGTGGTTAGAAAGCAGTATTGCAGGCTAATCTGCCAGCAGCTAGCAGTTCGATTCTTACTCTCAGACTTTCATCTACCAATTTTCTGATGAAGAATGAAGGACTTCCTAGGTTTCTGAGCTAAAAATCAGACTCGAATAATACCAGCTGGCTTATCCACTAGTGTGAAATTCTCGAGCTACTGGAAATTAATGTCGAAAAAGGAGGTATTGGTCTTCAGCAGCAGACAACGGGGAGAGACAGGTTTTGGCTTCAATGATTCTGTGTTGGAATGACAGCAGTGTCATTTATAGACATCGGTTGCATCTCTGCAGGTGAGACTCAACACAATTTAATGCTTGATGGCTGAAAACCAGGACTCTATCTTTTTCACTCCGAGGTTCAAAACCAGCCAGAGCAGATGGATTCTAGTCTGTCTCTACTTTGATTTCTTTCTTTCTTTCTTTTTTAACCTATCACAATCTCCAATTGTCAAACAGACACAAGACCCAAAGGGAACACAATCATGTCCACTTCACTCCTCTTTGGTTTTATTGTTTCCTTATAGCCCTGGTTATCTCAAGCTGAACAAGGCAAAGAAAAAAGAAAAAAAAAGAGGCCAATTGTTATAAACAGATGAGTGGAACCAAATGCATCCCAGTAACAAAGATCAATCAATCTTCAGAGATGTCTAAATTCAACTTAGGTGCAGCGTTCCGTGAGGCCATCAATATCAATGTATACAAATGGTTGCCAAATCAAATACTCCAATAAATCCAAAGGAGTCTCTGGACATTTTTCCAGAAAGGAGATCTGTCAGAAACCCATAATCTTGAAGTCACAACCAATACTACTCACTCAAACTCCTCCACCCATCCACTCCAATCTGAAAACTCTTGGTACTTGACCTCAACTTATACTGCAAGGAGTCTTTGGCTCACAATCACAACGAGTCCCAAATTTCTGTGGCTAAGCGAGGCAGTTAAGTACATTTTGCCCCATTTTACAACCTTCCTTGCCACAGTTGTTAAATGAGTCACTGCCACAGATGTTAAGTCAGGGGTGTCAAATCCAAGGCCTACGGGCCAGATACGGCCCATGATGTGGTCGAATCTGGCCCACGAGGCTGTCTTGGAAAATGTAAGGGTCTGCGTTGCTTTGGCCCGGTCTGCCCAATGTGAAGAGGAAACATGCCAGCAGTTTGGGGACTGGCCACGCCCACCCAGTAAGTGTAGACAATGGTCATATGCCATTTTGTTCAATGTTGTTGTAACATCAAATGGTTGTCAACCCTGAAGATGGCTGACACCATTTTGGAGGTTCAGCAGGTTCTGACAGGATCTAGAGAACCAGTAGCAGAAATTTTGAGTAGTTCAGAAAACCGGAAAATCCCACCTCTGACTGGCCCCACCACCTTCTATTCTCCACCTCACATTGAGACCCAGCTGAACAGCTGGGTCTCCTTTGGTTGCCCTGCACAGGAGAACGGAGCTGGAAAGCAGGTTAGTGGGGTGGGGAGGGAATGGGGATTTTGCAGTATCCTTCCCTTGCCATGCTCACCAAGCCACACCCACCAAGCCACACCCAAAAAAACAGTAGTATTTTTTTTTAATCCCACCACTGTCTTGGAGGCTTCAGGGTTGCCACTAAATACAGGATTATAAATTGAGGACTACCTGCATTGCATTGATAACTCTGAGACTTTTGAGTCCAAAAAAAAAAAAAAAAAGAATTCCAGTCTGGGTGAGATTTATGTGTCAAGGGGATGACTTTGATTCAGGTTGCATATATTAGTCTGGAAAGGCAGAATGGCTTAAAATAAAAACCAGCTCAGACTCTTCATTTTGTGCTGCAATGGGTAGTGAGGGAGAACAATGAGATGACTTTCTCACTGTTCTTTCTTTCTCAGTGAGAGGACTCTGGAAAGAGTGCCGAGAAGAGCAACAAAGATAATTAGGGGACTGGAAGCCAAAACACACGAAGAAACGGTTGCAGGAACTGGGTATGTCTAGTCTAACAAAAAGGACTAGGGGAGACATGATAGCAATGTCCCAAGATCTCAGGGGCTGCCCCACAGAAGAGGGAGTCCAGCTATTCTCCAAAGCATCTGAGGACAGGACAAGAAGCAACGGATGGAAACTCGCCAAGGAGAGAAGCAACCTAGAACTAAGGAGGAATTTCCTGACAGTAAGAACAATCAATCAGTGGAACAATTTGACCGCAGAAGTTGTGAGTACTCCAACATTGGAAGTTTTTAAGAAGAGATTGAACAACCATTTTTCTGAAATAGCATAAGGTTTTCTACTTGAGCAGGGAGTTGGACAAACTCATGAGAGTTTGTTGTGAAAAGCTTGGTGGCCCAACAGGAAGGCCTAATTCATGAAGTTCCTTCTCTGTGAAGGGCTCTGCTCTATGAAGAATGGTTGCAAGAATTGGGTGTACCTAGCAGTGGTGGCATTCACACTTTTTTACGACCAGTTTGGTGGGCGTGGCTTGGTGGGCGTGGCTTGGTAGGCGTGGCTTGGTAGGCGTGGCAGAAATCAAAATCCCCATTCCCTCCCCACCCCACTAGCCTGCTTTTCAGCTCCGTTCTCCTGTGCAAGGCAACCACAGAAGACCCAGCCAATCATCTGGGATTCGGGAGGCAGAGTATAGATGGGGGCGGGGCCAGTCAGAGGTGGTCTTTGCTAGTTCTCCAAACTACTCAAAATTTCCGCTACTGGTTCTCCAGAACTGGCCAGAACCTGGTACCTAGTCTAATGAGAAGAAGGACTAGAGGTGACATGATATCAGTCTTCCAATATTTGAGTGGCTACCCCAAAGAAATGGGATCAACCTATTTCCCAAAGACAAGAAACAATGGATGGAAACTCATCAAGGAGAGAACCAAGGAAGTAACTTCCTAACGGTGAGAACAAACAACCAGTGGAATGGCTTGCCTGCAGAAGTTGTGGGTGCTCCATCACTGGAGGCTTTCAAGAAGAGACTGGACAGCCACTTGTCTGAAATGGTATAGGGTTTCCTGTTCATGCAGGGAGTTGGAGTAGATGACCTCCTAGTTCCCTCCCAACGCTGTTGCTCTATGTTCTGGCTTGCAATCTTCACCTCGTTCCAACAAACGGATGTGCATATGAGTCTGTAGCAGTGTTTATTCATCTCTGTGCCAATAAGTCATCATTTCCCCTTGAGACTGAGGCATTACAGAAGCGAAGTAGCTGAAAGGAAAAGTATATTAATGCATTTTTAGCTTAAGGAACAGTTTTCCTAAAGGCGCTTGGCATTTATGTTTGAAAAGGATGGAGATTGTCACAGAAATGTCTAAAGCTTTTTCTTTCCAGTTAGACAAACTCTAGCCCAGCATTTAGATACGTTTTAAATCTACCTCCAAGAGAAAGAGCGGGTGGGAAATAGATTAAATATTCATTTTGGATATCTTTGGAATGCACCATGTGAACGACTTCCAAACACATGCATCTAAACCGCGCCAACATGTCTAATTGTTCGTGTCCTGCCATTTATTCTCAACTGACCTTCAAAATAAAATGTCAAATAGTTTTAAAAGAACCAAAGTGGATTCTGGTATAAAGCTGGAACTAACTTTCCTCTCCTCTCTAATCAGCCTACAATTCCAAAGTCTTCTGAAAGAGGATGATTGGATTAACCCTGATCCAAATAATCACTGGTTTTAAAATAAAATAAATAAGCAAGTCAGCACGGCAAGAGGATCCTGTTTCCAGGGGACATTTTTTAAAAATAAACTTGAGCGTTTGGGTTTGAAGAGGAAACCATCCGAGCGTACGCCATTTTGTTAAATCACACAGTGAAGTTCAATGGCTTGAAAATGTTTAATGAGAACAGTGGTTTGGTAAATGGGAGGCTTTGGAAATGAGAATTTTAACGAGATGTCCTGCTTTAGTGATGGGAAATGTGATTTTTTTCCCCATCCTAAAAAAAGAAAGGCATTGTTCTTTCACCTTGAAAATGAGAATTTGTCTCTGAGTTTCTTTTCTTTAGGGGAGAAAATTTTTTAAAAAAGCAAGAAGAATGTACAGACTTACAACAGTTCATTTAGTGACCGTACAAAATTGCAACGGCAGTGAAAAATGTGATTTATGATCATTTTTCACACTTACGACAGCTGCGGCATTCCCATTACCAAAAATCGGCCACTTGGCAGTGTCTTTTTGTGACTTCCTAACAAGCAAAACCCACGGGGAAGGCCAATTCACTTAACAACCGGGTTACTAACTTAACAATGGCAGTGTTTCACTGAACAACTTTGGCAAGTAAGGTCATAAAATGGGGCAAAACTCAGTTAATAATTGTTTCACTTAGCAGCAGAAATGATGGGCTCTATTATGATCATACGATGAGTGTATTCTTACTCCACAAATGTGCCTCCAGGGGTTTATGGGACATTATGTTATTTCCACCACTTTCATCTGATGCGGGAACCCAGAGTAAATTGTCAGGGCTAAAATCCTCATTGATATGAATGTTGGTTTACTTGTCTGCCTCTTTATGTCACCATGAGGTTCAGAGATATAGACACCCAACAAGATGAATTTTTTAAATAATTCTACTATTTTTATTATTCTACTATTATATTTATTTAGTGCTTAATAAACATTGTGTTGTCTGGATTATTTCTGGGTTTGCTTAACAATACAAATTATATTCCTAATCTTTACCCCTTTGTCCCAGCCATTGATAAAACAAATTCCATGTTTGATTGTATTCTGTATCTTCTTTCTTACATCTTCAATGTAAGTCTCTCCATTTCTGTACAGGCCAACATCTTCTTCATTTTTCCAATGCTGAGCAAACACAATCCTCGCTGCTCTTAATACGTGCAATATTAAATCTACACTTTGTTTATCAAGTTTTTCTGATGTTATACCTTTTTTTTTTTAAAGTTCAGGTTTAAGTTTTCCTAACATCGTGCACAAGCGAACAATTGTGCCTACCATCCCTGTCCTATTGTCCCCAATTATTCGTATCTATTTCACGTATTTATACTTATGTTTATTCTTATTTCTATTATATTGTAAGTATTTGACAAATCAAATAAATAAATAAAAATGAAAATAAATAAATCTTTTCTAACCACGTGTGGATTTTTGACCCGCCTCCGTTTTTTATTTTTTATTTTGCTTTAACGCAAGTCCACTACAGATGGTAAATGAGATGAATTTTTAATGATACATTTTTCACTTGCAGTTAAATACAATGCACACCCAGGAGTGCCGGTCCGGCAGCATTTCCTGGTTTCAGCTTTGAGCCCTTCGCAGTTCAAGTTCCGAATCTGCTATTTGGCAGGAAAGGCCAAACAAAATCTTCATAATAACCAGGAGGAAGACAGCTACTTGACTGTGTGGGCAGCAATCTGAATTATAATACAAGGGCAACGAAGCAGTTGGTAGTGCAGTCAGCTTGCGCTTGTACCTATATAATCAAAATAATTGAAGTTCTGACTCTAGAAAGATAAAAATAGCAAGGTTTATAATAGGAATAAAATGGAAATCAGTGGTGGGAGAGTCGGAAGAAGCGAAGATGACAGACATGGCCTGGGACAGAGGTGGTATTCAACAGGTTCTGACCAGTTCTGGAGAACCAATAGCAGAAATTTTGAGTGGTTCGGAGAACCAGTGAATATCTCTGACTGGAGATTTTACAGTATCCTTCCCCTGCCATGCCCACCAAGCCACACCCACAGAATCAGTTGGGAAAACATTTTGAATCCCACCACTGGCCTGGAACTAGGGAATCTTGCTTGTAAATTAAGATTTGAATCAGTACTTTAGAGATTCCTGATGGTTCTTAAGTCAGGAAAAAATAGACCCTGAAGTGGAGTTGCTTCACTTAACAACCATGGATTATTATTATTTTTTTTAAAAAGGTGATTAAATCAGTCAACAACTATCTTGCTTAGCAACAAAAATTCTGGTTCCGGTTGCGGTTCTAAGTCATGGCCTACCTGTATCTTAATCTTTTCTCCTTTTCATCACTTTCCCAGCCTCTCCCCGATCTCTCACACCAGGTGTGATCCTCAGCATGGAAAACCTTTGAGAATCTCAAAGCCTATGCTTCATTTCGCTGCTCAGAGTAAGTGCTATCAGCATCAGAAGACCTCCAAGATAATTTAGCACATCCTGCCAATGCTGGAAACTCTGCATTTTCATTCCAATAACAAACTTAAGAAAGAACGTGGGCTCCATAGAATCTTTAGTAAGACTCTAAAATAAGCACACAATATGTAATCTGTAGCTGGACCATCATGCACTAAGGGTTAAGCTTTCTCCATGAGTTTTGTTTTCTTTAAATTGGGATCCATCTCCTGAAACAGCATCTTCTGGTGCCAATGCAGGATTCTTTTCAAAGACAAGGGCTGGAATGGAAACAGGGGATTGGAACAATTGTGCTTCTCTTTTCCCACCCAGGACAATTTTGGTCTAAATTATGACACACATACACTCACACACACACACATCATTCTTTGAAAGCGTTCAGCTCTGTACTCTGTAAGGAAGACGAGGTGCCCTTAAAATCTTTTCAAGCCCAGCAGTGAAAATGAAGAAAATTATTTGGTACTGATAACAAATGAACAGCTTAGAGAAACGGTTCCCGCCCACCCCAACATGATTTAAAATGGTATTTGTGGTAAATGTCTCTGGACCCTTGGTCTCAACAGCAAGTTCCTAAGAGAGACCACATCTCCATGGAAACCAAAAGCAGAATTCCCATAGGTCTAAGGCAAGGGGATGTGCTGCTAAGAATGCAAAGAAAACATACTTTTGTTTTCCATTTATTTATTTATTTATTTAGGCTGAATTCAAAGTTGTACCCAGAACAGATATCCAAAAAAAAAAAAAGAATATATGTCAGGCATTCAACGTCTGACAAGCAAGCCGAATTGGATCTGTGCTGCATTCGGGAAAATTGCCTTATTTCAATCGCTTTGCAAAACTTGAGGCGATGCAGGCTGAGGACTCGAGTTATCTCGGAAAATTCACTTTGACTTGACGTCAATGTTTCGGGCACAGATACAAGATGTGAACATGGTCCAAAGTGATTTGTAAGCATTCAATTTGATTTGAATATTTGATTTTCCAATTTGATGGAAACCAATTTGATTTAATTGCTTGGAGACCAAATCTCCAAATCAAATTTTTGCATAGTCCCTCGCATCCACACCAGAACAGGATTAAATAGAGAGGATTCCAAGGCATAAAAGTAGGGAGTAGGGATTTGTCCTTTGACATGTCCAGGATCTGATATCTGAGGTAGCTTCATCCCTCCACTAAATAGACGAACAGATATTTCACCAGCCTAAGCCTTATGCAAAGATTTATTATTGACACGTGCGATATTGAAGTATGAATAACAGAATAACAAAGATGGAAGGGACCTTGCAGGTCTTCTAGTCCATCCTTCTGCTTCATCAGGAGACCCTATACCACTCTGGACTATCCAGTCTCTTCTTAAAAGTCTCCAATGATGAAGCACCAACATCTTCTGGAGGCAAGTTGTTCCACTGATTAGTTGTTGTCACGTAGGGAGTTTCTCCTTAGTTCTAAGTAGCTTCCATCCTTGGTTAGTTTCCATCCATTGCTTCTTGTCCTGCCTTCAGGTTCTTTGAAAAATAGCTTGACCCCCCCCCCCTCTTCTTTGTGGCAACATCTCAAATATTGGAACATTGCTATCAAGCCCTTCTTTTCACAAGACCAGACTAGACATTCCTGCAAGCGTTTTAGCCTCCAGCCTTCTAATCATCCTTGTTGCTGTTCTCTGCACTCTTTCCGGAGTCTCAACATCTTTTTTTGTACAATGGTGACCAAAACTGGATGCAGTATTCTAGGTGTGGTCTTACTAAGGCTTTATCATGTTTATAATGTTTATAACAGCATGGAAGGAGTCCTTCCATGCCAATGCTGCCTTTCTCCACATACTTTCTATCTTCCTTCTTCATCCATACAATCATATTTTGGTATGCTTGAACTTCTGCGTCATGGACCAATCCAATCCTGAATAGAGCACTGTCAACTAAAAAGATACTCCTTTGGTCTTTTTAGCTACCAGAAAAAGGGAGTGGGGGAAAACAAGGCATTCTTGAAATGCCTAGATATCAACTCAGCAGCCCAAAGTTGTCAGAGAATAAGGAGGTTATTGGAGAGCATGATGGATGACACTTGGAGACTGATGTGTCCAATTGGTCAATGCACCCCGAAAAATAAATGTTATCTCATACAGAGAGGATCAGTAGTATTGTAACCTGTGTTGAAACTACCTGGGAACAAAGGTTATGTAATATCCCTTTGCTGCTCCATCTTTCAGAATGCTAAAAAAAGAAAAATAATGCCAGACATAAGTGCAGCCATCAATATGGAAAGCAATAGCCTTGTGATCAGCTAAACCTGCTCTTAAATATTGAATGCTTGGCAAGCATTCAGCTGTGTTCTCCTTCCAATAAGTTACAAAAGATGGGTCCAGTTCAAATGTTCAAAATGCATTTCAGTTCACCATAGCCTGACCGAAACCATAAAGGGGCTCATATTAGAACCACAATAGCAGTGAGTGTGTGATTCTGTTTGTCGCCCAGTATCACTCATTGAAATGTCCATTGGCTAAATAAATAAATAAATAAATGCCACCTATTATCTTATTGACAATGGTCATTCACAAAAGAGCAGCTATGGGATAATTAAGGCGCTCTGACATTGGTTAGCTAATCAACACTTTGGTGAGATAATTACTGCCTTTTTGGTAGCTATAACAACGGGGTTTATTTCAATAAATAAGCAAATAAGGGAGCGATTGCTGCACAGACACAAACACCAGATTAAAAGTAAGAGAAATGCTCCAGACGGTTGTGAAACTGAACACTAAAAACATTAACAGTTCTAGTGTCGTGGTTGTGTCCTCTAGTTGGGACACCAGCTTGCATTCCTAAACTTTCTGAGCAATCCTGAACCGCTTGTTCATCCCAGATCTCGCTTCAACTAAGGGATTCCTGCAAAAAAAATTCAAAAAAAAAAATGCAATGAGAAACTAGGAAATGTTGGGAGATAACTTGGAACAGAAACGTCAAAGTAACACAGTACAAATTCAAGAAAGGTGCAATAAATTGAGAGGGGAATAGAAGGCATACCATGTGTCAGCGTCTCGAGTAATGCACCCATAGAAAACAAACTCTGAGGCACTCAAGTTCTTCAAAGAACAGTTTATTGGATACATCATTTTGGCACAAACGGGTGAAAACTGACTCTGAGGTTTCCCGCAGCTTTCACCTAATTAATAGTTTTCCCCTTCCCCCTAAGTTTCTGGTCACGTTGTCCAATCCAGGTGCTGGCTGGTTGCTGAGTTACTGGCTCCTCCTCTGGCCAGCCACCTGTGAAAATGTCCTTGGTTCCCATAGGAAGACTATTATTTTGGCTACAAAAATCCCATCTATTTCCCTTCTCCCACTTCTGTGTGGCAACCCTGAAGCCTCCAATATGGCTTCAGCCAGGCACACTTCAGGGATTGACACCCTGTTTGATACAAGACGTTTAGCACATTCAGCTGAACCAGAAGATGGCAAGAATAAGGACACCTCATTATTTCTGTGATGCTGCTACTAAGGTAAAATTCTTTGCATCTGCTCTTCTCATCAAAAGCCAAGCTGGGTGATTTGTTTCCTCAAAGCACAGAGCTCCCAATGCTTTGGAAGTCAAAAAGAAATAATGCTGACCTTTGCTGAGAATGAAACAGTGATTGAAATGATTTCTTCAAGATAACATAATAATATGGTTGGAAGGGACCTTGGAGGTCTTCTAGTCCAACCCCCTGCTTAGGCAGGAAACCCTACACCACTTCAGACTTATCTAATCTCTTCTCTAATCTCAGGTTATCTAATCTCTTCTTAAAAACCTCCAGTGTTGGAGCATTCACAACTTCTGGAGGCAAGTTGCTCCACTGATAGATTGTTCCCACTGCCAAGAAATTTTTCCTAAATTCTAGGTTGCTTCACTCCTTGATTAGTCTCCATCCATTGTTTCTTACAATCCTTACAGATCATACCTGGAAATTTGTTGAGATCTGCTTAATATATCAACCTTGCCATAGCAAAGAAAAGTGAGCATACACACACACACACACACACACACACACACACACACACACACACGCAGGGTGGGAGGGAGGGAGGGAGATGTGGATCTTCGCTTTCAAATATTTGATTACATTGAACTTTTATTAACCTCCACTTTATTATGTGCCTTTTCTTTCTTTTTCATCCTTCCTTCCTCCTTCCTTCCTTCCTTCCTTTCTTTCCTTTCTTTCTTGCCTTCCTTTCTTTCTTGCCTTCCTTCCTTCCTTTCTTATCTTCCTTTTTTTCTATGCTTCCCGTTAAGTTCTTCAGATGCATTCAAACTGGCAACTGATGCATGTCCTTCTACTGCTCCAAGTGGTTAAGATAAGAAAAAGGTTCCCTTTAATATACTCTGTGCTTGTTTTAAACATCCTGGTACCACACTGCGATTCTGCAGTTTCATATTTTCTCAGCCAAAAGGCTACACATTTCCATTCTGACTTGGTTATCTTTCCTCATTGTGCGTGGTGGGCTGCTTTATGATAGAGATTGCAATTGGACAGATCAATTTAAAAAAATATTTAATGAAGAGGATTTGCCCTCCAGTAGGGAAGAACTGGATGCTATGTATCTAACTCTATTTTTTTTTTTTAAAAAAAAATGATTTTAATTACCAATGCTTTCTCCTTGCCAGTGAGTCTGGATGCCTTACAGGGTTTTTTAAAGTTAATAGTACCCAGAAATAACAGTAAGAAGAGGAAAGAGCCAAACTGCCAAGATGGGGCTAAGTAGATCTGATTAATCAGTTTCAACCCAAATAATCCTGGATTAACAACCACAACTGAAGCTAGAATTTCTGTTGCTAAGCAAGGCAGTGATTGAGTTGCCCTACACCTGAATTGCACCTGATTTTTGGACCATTTTTGCCAGGATTATTAAGAGAATCACTGCAATGATAAGTGAAGCACATGGACCAGTGGTGGGATTCAAAAATTTTCAATACTGGTTCTGTGAGTGTGGCTTGGTGGGCATGGCAGGGGAAGGATACTGTAAAATCTCCATTCCCTCTCCACTTCTGGGGGAAGTTACTGCAAAATCCCATTTCCTCCCCATCCTCCCAACCTGCTTTCCAGCTCCATTCTCCTGTGCAGGGCAATCAAAGAAAATCCAGCCGATCAGCTGGGACTCGGGAGGTGGAGTATAGATGGGAGCGGTGTGTTAGTTGGAATGCTGAATATCTTTCTGAATTAAACCTGCTCTTCTATCTATGATGCTGATACTTAGCCATTGCATAGATCATGTCTTCCAACTTCTGTTCTGCTTCCTGCTTCATTTTCCTGTTTGTAACCTGCCTTCAACATCTGCTGAAAAGTTGGAACCCAATGGGGCAAAGAGTTCGTTTTAATTTGCAACATTGGCAGGCCATTTGAATGCCAATTATTTGTCATTGCTGTTGTCCTAAAAGAGACTTACATCAATGGCCATGGAACATGGGGATGGACCGTAATCCTATGCAGACATTTGCTGCATTATTTGACAGAGAGCTATCATGTATGGAATTCAAGGTCATGAAATGCTTCTAAAAATATAACCCATGATGCATATTCTTTCTATAAAAAACTAACTGTTGGTTGTTTCCAGGTTAATCATTATCACCAGCTTTCTGATTTCCAATTAAATACTATGTTTGTCAAAAAAAAATTCCCCAGAATAAGACAGAAGTTCCTAATAGATGCAATGGGGGAGGGGGAAGGAAGTGAGTTGACTGCCACTCTCTCTTTTAATACATGTTTATACTGATTAGATGACCTTGATAATTCCTGATATCTGTTCCATCAACTGTGCTAGTCTAAACCTTCTCTAATCAACTAAATAAAGACATCTATTTAAAAAAAAAAATACCAAATGCCTCGCAGCAGCCTTTTGACATTTTCAAAGAGATGGCCAAAAAAGAAAGAAAGAAATTATCCATATTCATTTATGACTTGAAGCAAAAACTAGAATGAAAAGCTGTATATTTAGCTTCCCTGTTATTTGGAGTCATTTTTGAATGTCAAATGCGAGGAAGAGAAGAGGGAAAATCCTAACATTTAAAAAAGGTTTATTTCTGTTTGAAGAACTGGACTCAGTAATACACATATCTGGTAAACTGGGAAATGTCTGCTGGAATTTGGAGACCTGACCTTGAGTACAGTCTGTTGTGATCCACCGGCAGTCTGTGGAGATGGCAGCAGAATTGTACAGTGAGGAGGAACATGGGCCATTCTGGGGAGGACTTAGATGAGGGTTCTGCGTCCGATACAGAGATGGGGCCAGGGCCACCTGGGAGTTATGTGCTGACTCTGGAGCCTCCAGAATCCAACAGCAGCAAGGCAGAGGAACAAGGGGAGCCTGTTACTAGTGAGCACATGCACAGAGCTGCCACAAGGCAAGAACAGTTAAGACAAAAGTGGCGACTTGGGAATAAGGCTTGGAGGTGATTGGCCCTCCTACAAGACATAAAGGAGGAGCAAAGGGACATGAACCTTTGCAGGAAGCAACTTTGTTCGTACTGGTTGGTTTGAAACCTGAAGGTCCGTGTTTAATTTGTGCTCCGTTTGGTCTTGTGCAATTAATTGTCAATTTAGTTGTTGGTATTTCAAGAAAGATAAAGGTACGTGCTTATCAAACTTATCCTGAAGGACTTTGGCAGATTTCTATGGAACTATTTGCAAACTGTCTGAGGCTCATTATGGACTGTGAATGACTATAATTCACAGCCGATGAAATAAAACAAAAGGTTTTTGGGACTAACATGTGTGTGCTAATGTCTCAGGAAACTTGGTCAGAACACAGTCAAGATGATGGACCTCTAGTCATGTGTTCAAGAACAATCCCTTTCTATCATATTAAATATTAAAATTTGGCACTCACATTGGAAAACATCCAAGACAAGACACACACAACGCCTGGGAGATAAAATACATTGTGGGGTCTCAGATTGCAGGCTAACTCTGCCAACAGTTTGATCCTGACTGGCTCAAGGTTGACTCAGCCTTCCATCATTCCGAGGTGGGTAAAATGAAGACCCAGATTTTGGGGGCCAATAAGCTGACTTTGTAAATTGTTTAGAGAGGGCTGGAAAGCACTATGAAGTCTAAGTGCTAGTGCTACATGAGAAGGAAGGAGGGAGGGACGGAGGGAGGGAGGGAGGGAGGGAGGGAGGAGGAGGAGGGAGGGAGGGGAGGGAGGGGAAGGAAGGAAGGAAGGAAGGAAGGAAGGAAGGAAGGAAGGAAGGAAGGAAGGAAAAGGAAGGAAGGAAGGGAGGGAGGGAGGGAGGGAGGGAGGGAGGAATGCAGCATTGCAGGCTGACTCTACCGACTGCCAGAAGTTTGATCCTGAGCAGCTCAAGGTTGACTCAGCCTTCCATCCTTCCAAGGTCAGAAAATGAGGAGCCAGATTGTTAGGGGGAATAAGCTGAGCTTGTAAACCACTTAGAGAGGACTGTAAAACATTATGGGGTGGGTATATAAGTCTAAGTACTATTGCTATTCCTTGCTATTGCTGGTTAACTCTGCTCACTGCCTGCAGTTTGATTTTTACCAGCTCAAGGTTGACTCAGCCTTCCATTTTTCTGAGGTCAATAAAATGAGGACCCAGATTGTTGGGGGCAACAGGATGATTCTGTACACCACTTAGAGAGGGCCGTGAAGCACTGTGAAGTGATATATAAGTCTAAGTGTTATTGCTATTGTGCCTTGCATGCCTTATTCACCTGAAGAGGACAAGAAGAAATGGATTCATCTCTACATGGCCTCTCTGTGAATCTTCCAACGCCATGTATTTTCCATGTCTCACACTGAAAGTCAATTCATTATGGTTTAATGCTGCACCAAACCTGCTCTGACCTTTTGCAGTGTTTTATATATTGAACAGCTGGTCGTTCTTCTTTTTCCTGCAGGCTAGTGAGGCTGTAAACAGGAAAAAGAAGTGAAATAGCAGCCAATCTAATTACAGAATATTGAAAAGGTCAACAAAGTGCAACATGGCCCTCAGATTTACAGAAGGAGGAAGTCCATCCCAAGTCCAATGATTAGAAAAAAAGCAGCTAGCAGAAATTACAGCCTTTTCAAGGGTTGCATTGAGATTTCATATCAATGGGGAGATTTCTGTACAAATGTTTGTGTCAACTTGCGAAGCATCCCTGAGTGGCCATAGGCAAGGGGGATGGGGAAGCGGACTTCGCAGCTGGATCAAGGAGCTTGCATCTCGGTCAAAACAAAGCACATTCCAATTGATACGCCAACGTCATCTCCACAAAGACCATAACTCAAAGCAGCAAAGGCTACAACTGTGCCCTTGGAAGACTCTCAAGCCATATTTCAATCAAGTTGTCAAAATAAGTTAACTTATTTTGTGTCCAGCTCTGTTATTTATCATTAAAAATGATGCCTTTAGAGTGATGGGATCTCATCCAAGGATGCAGATGTAACTCAGTGTTCCTGCCTCGTCTTGGTATAATCTTAATTTTTCTTCTTCCGATGCTGCTTCTGTTAAGGCAATTTTTGCTTGATGAATAAGCTCATTAATGAAACATCATTTCTACTAAATCTGAAACAAACAAAAAGTTTGTTCTAAAGGCCACAAGATGCATTCAGCCCTCGGAACAAAGCTGCCATCCTTGGCTCATTAATCCTTGTAAGAGAAATTCAAGAGATGAAGGAAACAGAGAAATTTTCCATTATAGGTCTCTATGCTAATATTTTCTAATCAATCTATTTTAATGATAAAGAGGATAGAGAACAACTCAAGTCATTAACAGCCTGACAATACCAGCCTTCCCCGCCCTCCTCCCAATCCTTACAGGACCTCTTAGCTACGTGTTTCTTAAAAATAGTTTTGTGAAATAATGGATTCACCTGCTAATCTTCCCAGCAAAAATCCTCTGAAAGGAGATTTAATCCAATGAAAAGCAGTGCTGCAAGAATTGTGCAGAGAGCTCAAATTCTGTATCGATGCACCAGATGTGGACAAAAAACTTGGCTTTAAAATTCAAAGCCAGTTTTAAAAACTGTTTTCTGATACTGTTTTTAATGTAAAGTATTTAATGTGTTTCTGCTGGGGGGGAAATGGAGAGAGGTTGATTGGGGTTTCATATCCCTTACATAACAGAATAATGGAGTTAGAAGGGACTCTTGGGGGTCTTCAAGTCCAACCCCCACAAGTCTTCAACTCCTGCTCAGGCAGGAGATCCTGTACCATTTCAGACAAATGGTTATCCAATCTCTTCTTAAAAACTTCCAGTGTTGGAGCATTTCCAACTTCTGGAGGCAAGTTGTTCCACTGATTAATTGTTCTAACTTTCAGGAAATTTTTCCCTAGTTCCAGGTTGCTTCTCTCCTTGATGAGTTTCCACCAGTGGTGGGATTCAAATAATTTAACAACTGGTTCTCTGCCCTAATGATTTCTTCCAACAACCAGTTCACCAAACTGCTCAGAAAGTTAACAACTGGTTCTCTTGAAGTGGTACAAACTGGCTGAATCCCACCACTGGTTTCCACCCATTGCTTCTTGTCCGGCTCTCAGGTGCTTTGGTCTCCTCTGTTCCTTCCCTTCATTAGACTAGCCATGCGCAGTTCCTGTAACCATTCATGGCATGTTTTAGCCTCCAGTCCCCTAATCATCTTGGTTGCTCTTCTCTGCACTCTTTCTAGAGTCTCAACATTTTCTTTACATCGTGGTGGCCAAAACTGGATGCAGTATTCCAGGTGTGGCCTTACCACATGGTACACATTTTTATAATAGATTTCATAATAATGAAAGGCAGACATTTTCCAAACAGAGCACTTTTTTTTTTCTCTTAAATCAGCAACTTTTTTTTCTTCCTTAGATCAAGGAAGAAAATCAACACCTATGGTAGTTATGGATTCTGGGCTAATCTGGATGGAGATCTTTGCTCTGGGGTGAAAACAAGGCCTAGTAACTCACTCCTATCTCAACCCAGAAATGGAACTAATACACCCTTCTTGGAATGCTTGCTAAGAAAATGAGATCTGAGATATCAGATACACATGGATTGTGTTGCTCCTTTATGCGTGACCCTCAATAAGTTGTTTGTTCCATTTTTTTTTTTCAAACAGAAGAAACATTCTTTTGATTTATCTTTTCATTATCATACCCATCCCACTCTGGGGAGAAATTCAAGGACTGTATTATGAAAACCAGTGGGTCAAACTGGGAGGGAACAAGTGCAGCTTTTATTTAACATGCCTAGGGATCAGTCTTTGACTAAAATATTTGGAAATCCTCTAAGTGGTGCAGAAGTCAGTGCTCAAGGCCAAAGACCAATCAATGGCTGACAGAAAGCACCTGAAATCATTTTATTTACCAATTCTCATTCAATTGGACGAAAGGGAATTTGCTTCCCAGCATTGCTTTCAGAGGAGGAAAGATTTTTGGATTTTTTTTTGGGGGGGGGCGGGGGGTAATGGCATTTTTTTTACTTGTATTAAGCAGGAAGGGGATCTTTACAGGGATGGGATTCAGCCAGTTCGGGCTGGTTCGGGCGAACTGGATGTTAAATTTACATCTGGTTCACTGAACTGGTATTTGAACCAACTAGCTGGTCCCACTCACTCCGCCCCTCCCCTCCCAGGAGTCTCCACGTGGCCCGTTTTGGATGCAGGTAAGTGCAGGGTTTGCGCAGAGGCTCTGGTAGGGTGAAAAACAGCCCTCCCAGGAGTTCCAGAAGCCTGTTTCCAGCTTCCGGAAGGCCTCCGGAGCCCAAGGGAGGCCATTTTTGCCCTCTTCAGAGGCCTGAGGGAAACCTTCGGGCTCTGGGAAATGTGAAAAATGCCCCCCGCCCCGAAAGTTCCGGTGGGCCACGCCCACCACGGCCACACCCACCCAGCAACCGGGCAGAGAACCAGTTGTTGGGATTTTTGAATCCCACCCCTGGGTCTATACCAATGACCCAGCATTCACTTCACAGCCAGGACTCCACCTGTCTGCAGCCTTCCTGGCTTCCCACATTTTGAGGACCGAGTCAGCAGTGGCATAGGAATAGCACTAACAATAGCCCTTAGACTTATGTAGCTCCGTCCTATGTTTAGCTCCATCCCATTTGTGTCCTGCTCCTCCTTCCCCCCCGATACTTCATCCTGGTCTTTGTAACTCACTCACAGGGTAATGCCTGGTTGAGGGGGGTCCTTGGTGGTCTCTGAACTTGGTTGTTTTCTTGCAGGCATTTCACGATCCAAACTAGGTAACAGCATTAGTGCTAGCATCAAACTTCATCAGACTGTCAGTAATGATGTTACCTAGTTGGGTCATGAAATGCCTGCAAGAAAACAAACACTCTTAGAGAGCACAAGGACCTGCTCTCTCTGCACACCATACTTCATTCTGGCACTGATGATGTTACCTAGTTTGGTAATGAAATGTCTGCAAGAAAACTTCCCCAAAAACTTTGACCTTAGACGGTCTACTATTGACCTCACCCCTTTCCTAAGAGGTCTGTAGGGGGCGTGCATAAGCGCACCAACGTGCCTACCGTCCCTGTCCTATTGTTTCTTTTATTTTTCTTGTAAGTACCCATTTCATGTATTCATAACTATGTATATACTTATACTTATTATCTTGTAAACAATAGACAAATCAAATAAATAAAAATAAATAAAAAATAAAAAGATCCCACAGTCCTCTCCCTTCTCTTTCTCCTCTTTCTCCTCCTGCTCCCTGCACACCCCACTACATTCCAGCACTGATGATGTTATCCAGTTTGGTAATGAAACGTCTGCAAGAAAACCTCAGAGAGCACCAGGATCCCACAGTCCTCCTCCTCTCTGCACACCCCACACTCCATTCTAGCACTGATGATGATACCTAATTTGGCAACGAAACGTCTGCAAGAAAACAACCAGAGAGCATCAAGGACCCCACAATCCTCTTCCATTCCACACACCCCACTTCCTTCTAGCACTGACGCTGTTACCTGGTTGGGTCATGAAACATCTGCAAGAAAATAACCAAGGATCCCTCTTTTCAATCCCAAGCTACGAACATTCTCTTTTATTAATACCTGGATGGGAGCATTCATCATATCTAGGAGCCTGACGCTCCATTTTTTAAAAAAATCATCATTCTGCATAAGGAGCTTCCCTGCTTCCCAGGAACGTTATCTCGATATCTGTGTTTGTTCAAGGTTAATGGAATTTTAAGCGATGCAAATGTTCCAAGGGCTGACCAGCCCATATCGCCTCTCCACTGACACCTTCAGGTGCTTTCCCGTTTTCTTGAAAAAGCACCCTGGAGCATGACTTAATGTGGGTTAATACAAGAAGATTTCTGTCTTCTCCTGGGTGGATACTTAGGGGAGTGGGGGGAGGGAGGGGGGACCAAGTTAAACACCTGGGGGGTGGAAGGAAGTGATTACAAGTTTAAATTAGTGCTCATTAATTAGCAGCATCCCTAATATAAACAGTGGAAGTGCTGACGGTGGGGAAAGAGGCCCGAGAAGTGAGCGAACAGACAGATTGCAAACTTTGTCAGATACAACAACGACGAGCAGGGAGGGGGGGGAAGAGGAGCGGCCAGAAGAGAGAGAAAAAATAGAATCTTAAATTAGTTTCGAGAGAGACGGCAGCAGCCCATGAAATTATTTTGTACACAAAGATTTGCTCCCACCGGGGTAGGCAGAAGAGGAATAAGAATGGCTGCCTAGAGAAACTGCAGAGGAGATTAGAGCAACAATGCACAGCTTAAGGAGAAAAGTATGGGGATTTTCCAGGACGTCTTTCCTTTCCTACAGCCCTTCATGTAAACCTCCCTCCTTATAAACCCGGAGTCTCTTTGGTGACGCTGGAGATCTCTTTCTGAAGGTGGGCAACCAAGCATCGCGGAGTCTTCCTTGAAATTTCTTGAAATTGAACGTTGTGTCGTTTAATGAAAAGAAGGGCTAGGGATTCATTTTTTTTTTTTTACTACTGGTCCTGTGGGCATTGCAGGGGAAGGATACTGCAAAATCTCCAATTCCTTCCCCACCCTACTAACCTGCTTTCCAGCTCCGTTCTCCTGTGCAGGGCAACCAAAGAAGACCCAGCCAATCAGCTGGGACTCAATGGGAGGCGGAGAATAGATGGGGGCGGGGCCAGTCAGAGGTGGCATTGGCCGGTTCTCCAAACTAATCAAAATTTCCGCTACTGATTCTCCAGAACTGGTCTGATCCTGCTAAATTCACCACCTCTGGAGTAGGGGTGATGTGATAGCTGTTCTTCCAATATCTAAGGGGTTTCCCCAAAAAAGAGGGGGTCAACCTATTCTCCAAAGCAGCAGAAGGCAAGATGAAAAACAATGGATGGAAACTAATCAAGGACAGAGGCAACCCAGAACTAAGAAGAAACTTCCTAACAGTGAGAACAACTAATCAGTGGAACAGCTGGACTCCAGATGTTATGGGTGCTTCATCACTAGAGGCTTTTAAGAAGAGACTGGACAGCCACTTGTCTGGAATGGCACAGGGTCTCCTGCTGGACCAGGGGGTTGGACTAGAAGGCCTCCAAGATCCCTTCCAACTCTATTCTGATTTATTGTCTCTCCTTGCTTGTGAGTCCCCTCAGGAAATTGCTTCCATAATATTTGAATTTTCCGGCTTCACAGAAAGTTTTGCCTGGTCATCAATCCAAAGAAAACCCAATGGTTACACACCCAGGGCAGAGGTGGTATTCAGCAGGTTCTGACCAGTTCTGGAGAACCAGTAGTGGAAATTTTGAGTAGTTTGGAGAATCAGCAAATCCCACCTCTGACTGGCCCTGCCAACCCCATTTAGTCTCTGCCTCCCTTTGAGTCCCAGCTGATCGGCTGGGTTTTCTTTGGTTGCCCTTCCCAGGAGAACGGAGCTGGAAAGCAGGTTAGTGGGGTGGGGAGGGAATGGGGATTTTACAGTATCCTTCCCCTGCCATGCCCACCAAGCTACGCCCATCAAGCCACGCCATGCCCACAAAACTGGTAGTAAAAAAAAAAAATTGAATCCTACCACTGACCCAGGGAGACAAACAAGGAACCCAACAGCCGGCTTAGCAAGACCAACAAACAGACAGCGGATAAACAAGCCCTGTTCCACTGTCTGGAACCCAAAGCCCTTAAGCTGACGCTGTTTTAGGCGTTTGCGTTGCTGTAGGGAGTTTGGAATTAAAGGGCTTTTAACTCATGCTCGCAAAGACCTTCCAAAGGCTTGGCTTCGGGCAGTGAGAGAAGCCCTGGGAAGTTTTTTTCTCATCAGCAGAAATTGCCTTATGAATAAATCTTTGCTCATGAATAAAAGATACGCCTTCCGTTAGCTTTGCCTGGGGTTGGTGTCTCCTGCCAACAAGAATCCCCGGGGTTGGGTGATGTCTCAGTTCAAGGTCAGCTTCAGGGGGGACTTCTCTGGCCGCTAAAGGGGGAGAGGGCATCAAAAAGGTGCCCTTAAGAGGGAATGAGCCTCCGGGGTCTGCAGGAATGCTTGCTGCTGTTATTCAGGTTGTTATCAAGGATGCTCAAGGAAAGGCTTCTGCAAAATAGTAACGGCCCTCAGAATGCTTGGGACCAATTTTATGACTTGAAAGGGTGGGCTTCAAGCCTGTTGTTGTTGTTGGGTTTTTTGTACTTTTGGCAATGGCCTAGACAAAGATTTGTTAGCCAAGGATTTTCGGATTTGCCCTTGACTGCTTCAGAGAGAGACAGAGAGAGACAGAGACAGAGAGAAAGAATCAGAGAGAGAGAGAGAGACAGAGAGAGAGACATACACACAGAGAGAGACAGAGACAGGAAGAGAGAGAGAGAGGCAGAGACAGAGAGAAAGAAACAGAGAGAGAGAGAGACAGAGACACACACAGACACACACACAGAGAAAGACAGAGACAGGAAGAGAGAGAGAGGCAGAGACAGACAGAAAGAGAGAGAAACACAGACAGACAGACAGAAACAGAAAGAGAGAGACAGAGACAGAGAGAGACAGAGACAGAGAGAAAGAATCAGAGAGAGAGAGAGAGACAGAAAGAGAGACATACACACAGAGAAAGAAAGAGACAGGAAGAGAAAGAGAGAGGCAGAGACAGAGGCAGAGACAGAAAGAGAGAGACAGAAAGAGAGAGAGACAGAGAGACAGAAAGAAAGAAACAGAGAGAGAGAGAGACGGAGAGAGACACACACAGAGAGAGAGAGGCAGAGACAGAGACAGAAAGAGAGAGAGAGACAGACAGACAGAAACAGAAAGAGAGAGACAGAGAGAGAGATAGACAGAAAGAGAGAGACAGAGACAGAGAGAAAGAAACACAGTGAGAGAGACAGAGACAGGAAGAGAGATAGAGAGGCAGAGGCAGAGACAGAGACAGAAAGAGAGAGAGACAGAAAGAGAGAGAGACAGAAAGAGAGAGAGAGAGAGAGAAGTCATAGAATCATCAAAGAATCATTAGGGCTGGAAGGGACCTATCAAGTTCTTCCTTGTCTGATAATGTTAAAGTTTTCGTCACAGGATTTCAGTTGTTTCAAATAAAGCTGCCTTTTGAAATTGACCAATAGTGATTTTGTCAATGCCAATGATATTCATGTGGTGCTCCAGTCATTCTGAGGTTGCAGTCAAGGTGCCTATTGGCACTTTTTTTAAAAAACACAATTGTTCTTCTACAGGGAGTCCTCAACGAGTATGAAATGCACAATTGAACCCCAAATACATGCTGTTAAGTGAGAAATTTATGAAGAGAGTTTGCTCCATTTTTACTCCTTTTCTCGCCACATTTGTTAAGTGACTTGCTGCAGTTTTTAATTTAGTAATGGTCTCAAAAGGAGATCACATAACTCCAGGACATTTGCAACTGTCATAATTGTGAGATGGTTTGTCAAGCCTCCAAATGCCAATCATTTCCCGTGGGGATGCTGCAATGGTCATAAGTGTGAAAAATGGGCATAAGCAACTTTTTTCACTGCAGTTGTAACTTTGAATGGTCAGTAAATGAACTGTTGTAAGTCATGGACTACCTGTGTTTGTGGGTCTTTGTATTTTGTGATTTTCTCCAGTTCTTTCTCTTCTCTTCTATTTTAAATATGAGCCAGCAGTGTGCAGCAGCAGCCAAAAAAGCTAATGCAATCCTAAGTTGCCTTAACAGAGGGATACGATCAAGATCAAGGGAGGTACTAACACCACTCTATAAAGCCTTAGTAAGGCCACACCTAGAGTCCTGCATCCAATTTTGGTCAGCACACTATAAAAAAAGATGTTGAAACTCTAGAAAAAGTGCGGAGAAGAGCAACCAGGATGATTAGGGGACTAGAGACTAAAACATACAACGAACAGTTACAGGAACTGGGCCTGGCTAGTCTAGGGAAGAGAAGGACCAGGGGAGACAGGAGAGCAGCCTTCCAATATTTGAGGGGCTGCCACAGGGAGGAGGGGTGGTCAAGCTATTTTCCAAGGTACCTGAAAGCCAGACAAGGAATAATGGATGGAAACTGAACAAGGAGATATTTAACCTGGAAATAAGGAGAAACTTTCTGACAGTGAGAACAATCAACCCATGGAACAGAAGTTGCCCTCAGAAGTTGTGGGAGCTTCATCACTTGAGACTTTCAAGAAGAGATTGGACTCCCATCTCTCAGAAATGGTGTAGGGCCTCCCACTTGGGTGGGGGGGTTGGACTAGATGACCTACGAGGTCCCTTCCAACTGATTATCTGTTATCTATTATTCTGCTGTCTCTGGGTACTGCCAACCTTCGCTCTCCAGACATTTTTTGTCTTTCTTATCAACAGTGGTTAAGTCTGGGTTGTTATTATTATGCAAACACGGTTATGCATTTCAGTGGGTGAAGTCTTTTTTGACCTATTTATCCATAGAAATCCTACATCATTCCCATTTGTAATGCAAGGCAGAGCTGGTGTGTAGAAAAGACTCATGAATTACTTAGTGGAACTTATTGATCTAGGGACAGCATTGCATAAAAACAGATTTAGGTCATGGAAGAGAATTGTGCTATCTGTCTAAGAAACCCTTGATTAATTAGCTATTTATCTCTCAGAGAGAGAAGGAGATCTCTAAATTATAATTGCGGGCAAAGGCCAATCAATAACCCCACAACACCAAAGTATTCTTTGTTTACTCCAGTCCTACTTTGGAAGCCATATTGTATTTAGAAGTTTCCAAGCTGCCACATCTTAATGCCTGGGAAATTGGGAGAGTGGATTTCATAGAGAGGTGGGAGATTAGACATAACAACATTCTTCTCATAAAGTCAAGGACAAGTTACCCTGCACCTGGAAAGCAATGTCTGGAGGATTGTCTCCAGTCGGGCTGATGGGTGATTGGGCCGTGTGATGGACTGGTGAGTGCAGGGGATGGGCTTTTGAATTTTTCACTTGGGAAGGGAAAACCCAGAACTCTCAGATTCGGGTTTTCCCAGATGTGCCAATATGACTTCCTTAATAAATTCTTTACTTGAACTTTGTTTCTGAGGTTTTTTTCCCCTCTGAACCACAAGCTGACTTCATCAGCGTAGCAGGAATCAGCAAATTAGTTGAACATCAGAAGCGCCCTGAGGAACACAGCTATGCCAACAAATCTGAGCAAAGAGAAGAGCAATTAAATGAAACAAGTCTATGGAGAAGAGGAGGATGAAATGGATCATCAGCTGCAGAATATGAACTGTCATGCCCCTGTCGGAATCTGATTCAGAGGGGGAGGCTGAACAGCTGACAAGGAGTGGGAGGGTGGCTCCATTGGCTGTGGAAGAAACTGGGGAAGGGCAAAGTCCTTCTGGGCAGAGCAGGAGAGATGTAGAGCAAGGGAGAGGGAATTCAGAGAAAGACTCAGGCCCACCCCCTCTTCATCCTAGGGCATGCAGGGAGAAACGGAGAAGGGAGCAACATGAGTTGTGTGGCTTACAGGGGAGGAAAGGGCCCTGATTCCCTTCATTAGCTGCAGCTGGGAACACAGTGTTTAAAAAGGGAGTTTGCACACAACAACTTGTGGGAAGCAAATTATGAGTTATCTTTTATGGTCGAGGCTTATCTGGGTTCCTGGCATCTTCTAACTGTGTGTGTTTTGTTGGCCTTTGAAGTGTGCAATTCCTTATCCTGCCCTGTCCAGTTAATTGCTGCAGTGTGGTTTGTGTGGATTTTTAGTTACAGTTTACATGTACTTTGTTTTTGGACTGAATTTTCTCCACTTAAAGGCTGTTCCTGGGAGAGTTTTTCTCCAGCTGAAGGTAACCTGGACATTGGAGGCCAACTTGGAGATAATAAGGGGATTCTTCTTGCTTATTTGACTGTGTTGCCTTTGTTCCACGCCCTGGGTCATCACATGAACTGTGAAGTGACATGAGGTGCGATCGTGAAAGGAGAAAGAAAGCGCTCCCAAAATTCAGTTGAATACCCAAAGAAGAAGACAAGATGGAAATGTAACCAAAAAATGGGCACATTTTATCATGTTTGGTGTTTTTTTTTAATATTTTTTTATTTTATATTTTACACTTCCATTTCATTTCAACTGGGTACATATATCTCATGCTTACAATTATATTCAATACATTTCTTATTCATGTAACAATAATCACTATTATTTAATATATCTATTTTTAACAATCTTATCTTATTGCTTTACATATTCATCGTCCATTTTAATTTATTTTATTTTCCAACCATTAATAAAATAAGTCCCATACCATATAACATTCTGTTTGATTACCAATGTTAACCTATTCATTTCTGTACATTCAAATATTTTCTCAATTACTTTTCGATCTATCGGTATCTTATCACTTTTCCAATTCTGAGCAAATACATTTCTAGCTGCTGTTAATACATGTATAATTAAATATGTTTTTTCTTTGCTGCTACCTTCAGGTACCATTCCTAATAAAAAATATTTCAGGTTTCAAATCTATGTGTTGTTTTATCATTTTTTCCAACCATGTGTGTATTTTTGTCCAATATCTTTTAGCTTCTATACAAGACCACCACATATGGTAATATGTTCCCAGTGTTTGGTGGCACTTTCAGCATTTGGCTGATTTATCTTTGAACATTTGAGCTAGTTTTGCTGGCAAAGTGCCATTTATAAAACATCTTATACAAGTTTTCTTTATATGCTGTCGATATTGTTAATTTTTAATTCCTATCTATTTCTATTTGTGATGGACTTGTGTCAAAGCAAAAAAAAATGTTGGGCAAAGATACACAGGTGGATAGAAAAGATGACAGAAAAACATGTAGATTGTAAACCCGAATTGTTTTTATTAGGTGTAATATCAAAAAAACCTGATAAGAAAAGTATGTATTTAATATTACATGTCTTAGCAGCAGCGTGGATTATATTGACACAATATTGGAAAATTGGAAAGATATACCATGAGAAGAAGAAATAGTCCAGAAGACACTAGATTGTGCAGAAAAGAAAGGAATAGAATAGTTAATAGAATAGAATAGAATAGAATAGAATAGAATAGAATAGAATAGAATAGAATAGAATAGAATAGAATAGAATAGAATAGAATAGAATAGAATAGAATAGAATAGAATTCTTTATTGGCCAAGTGTGATTGGACACACAAGGAATTAGTCTTGGGGCAAATGCTCTCAGTGTACATAAAAGAAAAGAAACATTCGTCAAGGGTCAAGAATCATAAGGTACAACACTTAATAATAGTCATAGGGTACAATAAGCAATCAAGGAAACAGTCAATATAAATTGTAAGGATACAAGTGACAAAGTTACAGTCATACAGTCACAAGTGGGAGGGGATGGGTGAAAGGAAGGATGGGAGGATTAATAGTAATAGTAGTGCAGACTTTGTAAATAGTTGGATAGTGTTGAGGGAATTATTTGTTTAGCAGAGTGACGGCGTTTGGGGGAAAAAACTGTCCTTCTGTCTAGTTGTTCTGGTTTGCAGTGCTCTATAGCATCATTTTGAGGGAAGGAGTTGAAACAGTTTATGTCCGGGATGTGAGGGGTGTGTAAATATTTTCACAGCCCTCTTTTTGACTCGTGCAGCATACAGGTACTCAATGGAAGGCAGGTTGGTAGCCATTGTTTTTTCTGCAGTCCTAATTACTCTCTGTAGTCTGTGTCCATTACAGAGGTGCAGATGACAGAATTGGTGTGGTTAAGCAAATTTTATACCCAGACAACATGGTGTTTATTAAGCTAAACTAAGAAATGTATTTATTAGAAAATCAATTTTAATTTTTTTTTAAAAAAAAAAGATGACAAGAAAAAGAAGACAATTTTACTTCAAAGGAAGCATCACTTGGACTGCGCATCCCAAAGGGAGATCGAGCGAAAAAAACTGCAGAGCACATCACGGATAGTGACGAGACAACAACAGATGTTCTCCTTCCCAGCTGCAAATGACACAGTTCATGCGCTCACACAAACAACGCGCAGGAATCCTTTGAAGAAAGCACATACGCATCACCCAACACAGCTTCTTTCCCCCCCCCTTTCTCGCTTTTTTTTTCTTTTTTAGCAAACTTAGACCTCATTTATCACCCAGAATGCACATTCGCATCGCTGGGTTTTTTGAGCATGAGGAATGATAGACTTTTAAGCAAAGCAATAGCTTACAGCATGAGGCAGTAGATCAAAGAAGTGCAGGAGGCCAAAAGGTATTTTAAGAGAAAAGTCACCGGGATGGGATGTGAGCCTCGGATGAAACGCCAGCGATCAAAACTCGAGCTGGTGTTACACATCATCAGAGCATTCTCCTTCAAGGAGACCAAGAGCAAAGGATATGAAGCATTTCAATACTTAAAAGCTTAAAAGAAAAGCTTCCCTTTCCTGAAACAAATTGAGAATTCCTTTAGTCTAGGGGTGAAAATAGCAGGCTAGAAACCAGGAGACAGTGAATTCTAGTCCCACCTTAGGCATGAAAGCTGGCTGGGTGACTTAGGGCCAATCACAAAGAGATGGTGAATTCTAGTCCTGCCATAACCCAGGAAGCCAGCTGGGTGACTTTGGGCCAAACTCCAGGAGACAGTGAGTTCTAGTTCTACTTTAGGCATGAAAGCTGGCTGGATTACTTTGGGCCAATCACAAGGAGATGGTGAGTTCTAGTCCCGCCTTAGGAATGAAAGCTGGCTGGGTGACTTTGGGCCAATCTCCAGGAGATGGTGAATTTTAGTCCCGCCTTAGGCGTGAAAATCAGCTGGGTGACTTTGGGCCAATCACGAGGAGATGGTGAGTTCTAGTCCCACCTTAGGCATGAAAGCTGGCTGGGTGACTTTGGGCCAATCACAGGAGATGGTGAGTTCTAGTCCCGCCTTAGGCATGAAAGCTAGCTGGGTGACTTTGGGCCAATCTCCAGGAGATGGTGAGTTTTAGTCTCGCCTTAAGCATGAAAGTCAGCTGGGTGACTTTGGGCCAATCACAAGGAGATGGTGAGATCTAGTCCCGCCTTAGGCATGAAAGCTGGCTGGGTGACTTTGGGCCAATCATGAGGAGATGGTGAGTTCTAGTCCCACCTTAGGCATGAAAGCTGGCTGGGTGACTTAGGGCTAATCATAAGGAAACAGTGAGTTCTAGTCCAGCCTTAGGCATGAAAGCCCTTTGGATGACTTTGGGCCAGTCCCACTCTCTCATCCCATCTCACCTCACAGGGCTGTTGTTATGGGGGGAAACAGGAAGCTGTAGTGATCAACTTTGTACTAATAATGGATAAGATGCTTTCCAGCTGGTAAGAAATTACATCCCATCTGCATTTCTTTCTTTGTCCTTACTTTAAAAAAAAAAAAAACAGCAAAAGAGAGCAAAAGAAATATAGGGTAAATTAAACAAGAAATGTTATGTGACCAAGGGACTTTTATTATTGGTAGCAGCAAAACATTAAAAAAAACAGTGAAGGATGAAAAAAGGCTAGAAACAGAATGAGATCTACATCCGTAGAAGATGGCAAAATAATTCAAGCATTGAATTAAATGCTTAAATGTTTACAATAAAGATGGGGGGAAATATGACACGCTGTGTGGGTTGCTTGAGCCTGACGCACAGAATTAAGAGGGTTGAAAAGAATGAAAGAAACAGGGAGCAATATAAAGAAATGGTTACCATAAACAGATTTGAATGCTACTGCAAAGCCAAAATGCAGAGGCTTCACGGAAGAACTTCTACAAGTTTTATCTTTTCTTTATTTGCATTGATTTACATTCTTTTCAAAATGAGTGTTTTCCAGATGGGTTTGCCAGGCACAAAGGATCAGGACCATACATTAAATTACAGTTCGGAAGATTTATTGTTGAAGCCTATACACAGGAATCATGGAAAACTACTTTGGCTTCACACAGGGTGTGAGCTCAGGCTGAGTCTTGATATCCATTTCCAAAAGTTGGTCCTCTCGGCAGGGCATACAATGGGTCACTCTATCCCAACTTGATATGCCTCCAGTTTCCATGAAAATTCTATAAATTGTAGCAACAACCCTGTAGGGGAAGAGCAGGCAGAGCTGAGGGGCAGAGTTAAGTGTGTCAGCAGCTTAGAATCATTACGTTGCCACAAATGCTCTAAGTCCACCACCACCATCCCTTGAATTTTGTTGACTCTTACCTAAAGCAAATTAGTTTTGCTTTAGTTTTGGAACAATGAAAAACAATCCATCCAACAGTGATCATCTTAAGTGTTAAAGGCTCTAACGAAAAGCTCAGTTTTAACTCTTCCTAAAACCTTGTGTTGTGGGACAACAGAAGGACCTGAAAAAATGTCTTCTACTCCTTGTCAAAGAGAAAATAGGGAGGAACATTAACGTCCCAATTCAAGATGAGAAAACCAAGCATCTTGCTCTACATGGCAGAGACCGTGTCAGGATTCACCCATAGCAAACAGAAGTCCAAGGCAAGCAGGTTCCTCAAATAACAAGTTTATTGGACATATCATATTGGCGCAAGCTGGTGAAAACCGACTCTAAAGGTTCCCGTGTTTTCACCAAAATAAAAGTAAAAGTTTTTCCCCCTTTTCCCAAACAATCAGTCACATGGTCCAATCAAGGTGCTGTCCAGAACCTTCACTCCTCCTCTCTTCGGCCACCAGTGGGAATGTCCTTGGTTCTCAGGGGAAACTATTTTGTTTTGGCTACAAAACCCCAGCTCTCTCTATTCCCCCTCCCTATCCCTCAGCACCATTGTGGCAGCACTGAAGCCTCCAAGATGGTCTTGGTCAGGCCAGCTTCAGAGTTGACAGACAGTCCTGAAGACTCTTAGGTAAAGGTAAAAGTTCCCCTCTCACAGACGTGCTAGTCATTTCCGGCTCTAGGAGGCAGTGCTCATCTCCGTTACAAAACTGAAGAGCCAGCACTGTCCGAAGACGTCTCTGTGGTCATGTGGCCGGCATGACTAAATGCCGAAGGCTCATGGAACACTGTTACCTTCCCACCAAAGGGGTCCCTATTTTTCTACTTGCATTTTTTACCTGCTTTTGAACTGCTAGGTTGGCAGAAGCTAGGACAAGTAATGGGAGCTCTCTGAGTTTTCTTGTTTTCTTGAAGACATTTCATTACCCAACTAGGTAACATCATCAGTGCTAGAAGGGAGTGAGGTCTATGGAGAGAAGGAGGAAGAGGAAGAGAGGAGGGGGATTATAGGGTCCTTGGTGCTCCCTGAGCTTGCTTGTTTACTTGCAGACATTTCATTACCAAAGTAGGTAACATCATGAGTACTGGAAGGGAGTGAGGTTTGCGAAGAGGAGGAGAAGAAGGAGGAAGTGGAGGAGGAGGAGGAGGAGGAGGAGGAGGAGGAGGAGGAGGAGGAGGAGGAGACTATGGGGTCCTTGTGCTCTCTGAGCTTGCTTGTTTTCTTGCAGCCATTTCATTACCCAGCTTGGTAACATCATCAGTGCTAACCACCTCGGCTCCATCTTCCAGCATTGCCTCAGTCTGTCTGCCTCGTGATACAGATGAGTTCCTTTAAAGATGACACCTTGTTTTATTTGCTTAACTGAAAGGCCTTTCTAAACATTGTTTAAAACACCCAGACTGAACAATAATTCTCATAAAGCTGGGGTTCCAAGGCTAGATAAATATTTGTTTTTCCCATCACAAGCTATTTAAGTCAAATAGGATCCTTTGCACTGATGATTATCGTTACATTTGATTATGCCTAGAAGCTGATTTGTAATTTAGTATTCCAGTCATGACTGTAAAGGCTGCAACTGTGCCAGTCCTTGTCTCTTTCCTGGGTCTATCTTTAAAGAAGAATTTTCCTTCCCTGTGGACTGCCGGAAACAAAAACAAACAGCTCTAAAATTGGCAAACTTGGCAAGGAGGCAGGTTTGATGTCAACTCTTCTTGCTCTACATTGGCCCATTGTGTAGGACATCAAGAGGCTTCCCAACAGATTGCGTGTTGATTGTGGCCAGCTTGGTTTGAAAGAAATCCCACAAAAGGGAAGCTTGCTTATCTAAAGCAAGTTGTACAGTATTGTCCCAGGGATACAGCACACAACAATTGCTTACAAACATAGAAAGCAAGACGTCTGGACAAAAGAACTCCACCATCTGTCCCACTAAACATTCATTGTTCTACCCATCTGTTGGCACTCGGGGGTGGGCGGCGTAGAGTGTCAAAGGTTCTATAGATTTATTGTGAGTTTTGGAGATGAGATTATGACTAGCTCAAAGGCTCTTCGCTCTGACTAAGCGCACCTTCCTGTTCAGTCTTTAAATCTCGCAATCTAGGCAAATTTGTAGCAACTGTTCTCCCAATGTTTTCCAGCTTTGGGCCAGCACTTATCAAATTCAACTGGACGTTTGCTCCTAACCCTGCATACTTTTTTTTTATTGTCGCTGCAATTATACAGTTTAATAACCCAACTTCATATCAACCAGAAAGAGATAAATAGATGCTATTGCTCGACTGCCCCTCTGTAATGCATCTGCTATAGCTCTTTTCTTCTTGCTTATGGAGATTCTCAAGTCATCCAGGTCATGGTTGTCCCAAAGATGCTTTGTTAAGAGGCAACTGGACTTTCTGGTTTTTCTTTGAAGACATTTTGCTTCTCATCCAAGAAGCTTCTTCAGCTCTGACTGGATGGTGGGGAATGGAAGGATTTATATTCCTTGCAGACAGATGGTCAGTTGCATTCTTTTAGTGAGTTGTTAAGGCCACCTGGAGGTTTATCCATGTCATCAGGGTCACCTGAGGGTCCACACCCATTTTCACCACTGTTTTGTTGTAATGACGAGGCAGTCGAGGTGTTTGATCATGATCAACTGATTCATGATTATCTTTATTGGAATCTAGTCTTGCATTTATACACATTTTTAGTTATCCTCCAACATTGGTTAACTTGGGTTTCTGCTTGACTTTCGTTATTGTTCAGCATAGTAACTAACACAATTAATGATCTCTAGTCAAAGTCCAACATATGTTTACTTCCTCTCTCTAATCCTCTTTTAGATGAGTAACTTTGTTTGCCTGAGTTGTGTCTGCTTGGAATCATTCTTTTCTCTTGAGGTTTGCCATCAAAGACATTCCTGCAATTACAACTCTACACTGTTTCGTTTGAGAAGCTGAATTATGATACACCTAGGAGTTGGGGGAAGACAGGGTCATGGGTGATTGTAAATTACGTATCTCAGAGTTGGCTTGCTGTCAGGATTCCAGCAATCACCCTAATTAAATCATAAGCCTCAATCCAAGCTTTAAAAAACTTCAAAAGATTTATTAGGAGCAACATGCTGGCATGACCTGTATGAAGCCAACTCTGAGACACATACTTTACAATCTGTCTTCCCCCACCCCCTTGGGTGTATCATAAGTCAGCTTCTCCAACGAAACACGTTCATGGGCTGGGTGTCATCACTCATATTCTCCAATAAAGGATTTTTATGGGCAGAATACCCAGTTGCCTAAGTTACAATCTTTGTGAGAAGCTTGGAATGTGCTTCTGATTTTATTTGCCTGTATGCTCCTTCAGGTCTTTCCCCTCACTTTCTCATGGCAACTTGTAAACAGGCATAGGAATGTTTTACAAGTTGACACCAGTTGCCTCTTGAAAAAGCACCCTTGGGACTCTTCCTCTTCTACACCCCTTGCAAAAGAACCGAATCTAGACCCAGAGATAGAAGAAGGAAGAGAAAACAACTGAGACTGTCTCCAGATTTCCATCTTAGGCCTAACCTTTCCCATCAGGTTGGAATTTTTAAAGCTTCCCCTGTAAACCTCCTTCATCCATTGGGTATTTGGGTGTCAGCGTTCCAGCAAACCTCCACTCCAACCAATAACTCCGAGACAGACATTGCTCAAAAGTTCTCTTTTATTTGGATAGTAACTGGCACAACTGGGGGAATCCCAAATCTGAAAATTCCAAGCTACCTTGCAGTAATCAAAACTACAAATCCAACCCCCTACACCCATCATCACATCACATGTCCCAATCATCATCCGTCCCGACTGAAGACTTCCCCTCATATATGCGCACAATAGCATGACCTTGAACTACAAAAAAAAATAATGTTATTTTGTCTAACTACACATACCCTGAGAACTTCCACCCTCCCACTTTCCCAGGCTCAAAATGTGGCAACGTGGGAGCATCTGGTTTCAATATGGCTTCCAAAGCTGACACTGGGAAGGTAGACAAAGTCTCTGCACAAAGATCAGGATTTCTACAGTAGAGTGCGGTGATGGCCAGCGTGGAGATGTAAACAGTTGTCCCACAGATGAAGGGCAGATGAAGCATCAGGCAGCTGCCCAAGTTATCTGCCTGGACTTACCAGTTTTGCTTTTATCCATAGCAGGGGACCTGTCAGGCTCAGGCAACAAACTCACAAACAGCTAAAGTTAGCAACTATATTGTCTTCTACACATATTTACAAGAATTTCCCCAGGCTGCTTGCCTTCTCCTGGAAATGACCATATAAGGCTTCATGGATCTTGGGGAAAGCCAAGCTTATGTCACTTACAGCTGCACAATAATTCCAAGCTGGGTCCCTACTTGACTCCTCCTTCCAGCCTAGCAGGAAGTTTCTTAACAGGACCTCAGCGACTGTGATATCTCAGGGTTAGACTATCAGTTACACAGCTTTGTTTTTATCAGTTTACTCCAAGATTGGGGTCATCTTTTTTCTTTACCTCCATGCCAAGAACCCAACCTGCATGCCAATTAGGCCGGGCGTGGGATTCTACCAGTTCACACCTATTTGCTAGAACTGGTTAACATTCTAAGCAGTTCGGAGAATCGATTGTAGGAAGAAATTACTGGCCTAATCCTGTAAGGAAGGCAGGAAGGAAACATTCTGGTGTTGCTTACAGAAACTGCCTCTCCGTTTACCCTTATTACATTCTTGGCAGGACTAGACTTCCTGTCTCAGGAACGTATCTCGAGTTTTTTTTCCCCTCTTTTGTTGGTACTTTACTTGTGTGGAGTGACCATTCAAAGTTACAATGGCACTGAAAAAAGTGACTTATGACCATTTTTCACACTTACGACTGTTGCAGCATCCCCACAGTCATGAGAGGCCAGGCGAGGAGATGCATGCCTCGATGTGAGTGATATTGAGTTGGCCATACCCAGCCAATAACATGACCACCAAGCTATGTCCATCCAGTCACATGACCACCAAGCCACAGCCACCATCTAAGCCATGCTCACAGAACTGGTTGTTAAAAAATTTGAATCCCACCCCTGAATTAGGGTTAGAAAAGAGATGAAGCATTTGGTACTCCAGTTATCTCTTTCTGGGACTTTACAATGACTGAAGAAGACTGTCTTACTTTTTCTAACAGTAGGTTAGACCAGCACAATAATCTGCCTTTATATATGCATCTGGGCTCCAAAACATACATCTATTTGCAGATACCTCCCTGCTTGACCAAGGCAAATGAGTGTTAAATTATATTTTGCTTGTGATGAAATGATGTGTGGGAAAAGATAATTCTCCTTGCTAAACCATTTTATAAATGTCCAAGCAAGGATCTGGTCTGCTGTTGGGCTTTTTAAATGAGA
Organism: Notechis scutatus; assembly: GCF_049901735.1. Taxonomy (NCBI): domain Eukaryota; kingdom Metazoa; phylum Chordata; class Lepidosauria; order Squamata; family Elapidae; genus Notechis; species Notechis scutatus. Next base: position 17,640,165 of record NC_142018.1, read on the forward strand.
ACTAAAAATAGTAAATCATCTGTGACACTATGTACATCAGGACGCTTCCAAGAGCTAACTGGGTAGTAATTTTCCAGCCAATTGCCAATGAGCACCTGTTTCTTCAGGCAATAAGTATTATTTTCCTCATTCCTGCACACCTGCCCACCTCATTGCATTAGGCAACACCTGAGCAAAACAAGAAGCATTTATGTAAATAAATCTTTCCTTCCCTGTCCAAATGAACTCCTGCAGGTTTTAAATCTCTTCGCGTGCAAATGTTCCAAAACATGTATATTTAAGAAGGTACTTATCTCTCTATACCATAAGTAAGCATGCTGCTTGGCAGATAAAACTTTTTCTAAGAGGATTAGACAATCTTTACATTTTGGTCTACGGCAAAGTAGAAGCATCACCAAAGTTTCTTGAAATATTGCAGGGAAATAAGCACACACACACACATATATATATTTGCACATTTCTCATCCCTGAGTAGATTTCTACAGTTGTCCATTTCTGAAGATTCAGAGCTTCTATTTGTTTGTGTTTTCTAAGATAAATTGTGTTTTATAAGATAAATGGTTTAGGCCACCATGCTTTATATTTCCATTGTTTTGCTTGGAGGTAGTTCTCACTCCAACTTTTAAATGAAAATCTGAGAAATGGACTTCATGCTTTTTTAGCATGCATTCTACCAAAAAGCTGGAGTCTTTGGTTTCACTGTTACTTATTTAATCATATTAGCTCATTTTATGTATTGTATTATCGGTGCTTTGCTAGAAATGGGAAGCAGGTACATGCAAGGAAGTCTTCATCTCTTTCAAAATAAAATTCTGGGACAGACTCAATTCTTAATACAAAAGTGGGCCATTACTAGTGGACAAAGCAACTCAAAGTGATAATATTCCCAAAATATTTCTTCACACAATGTTAAAACATTAATCTTATTATCTTAGGATTCAATGGTGGGACTCAAGGTTTTTTTACTACTGGTTCTGTAGACGTGGCTTGGTGGGCATGGCAGGGGAAGGACACTGTAAACTCTCCATTCCCACCCCACTCCTGGGGGAAGCTTACTGCAAAATCCCTATTCACTCCCCACCCCACTAACCTGCTTTACAGCTCCGTTCTCCTGTGCAGGGCAACAAAGAAGGACCCAGCCAATCAGCTGGGACTTGTGAGGCAGAGAATAGATGAGGTTGGAGGGGCCAGTCAGGGGTGGTATTTGGTGGTTCTCTGAACTACTCAAAATTTCTGCTACCAGTTCTCCAGAACTGGTCAGAACCTGCTGAATACCACCTCTGCTATGAACCTGCTGAATACCACCATCCACCTATGTAGCTTTCAAAAGGAGATGAGACAGGTTAAAAAGGACAACTTCAACAGTCAATATTATTGAAGCTACAGCCCGTTACTGGATTGAGAAGTTCTAATATGTGGGGCAGAACGCAAACTCCATTTAATTGTATTCAATTTTGTTTGTACAGGAATTATTACAATTACATATGGGTTCATATTCCTATCAATAACTCTCCAGATGTTTTCAAGAATTTTTCCTGAAATTTTTCCTGATTTTAAAAACAAGCCTTTAAAAAACCCCATCTCAAGGGTTTTCAGGGTGCCAGGCAATTGAGACACAGTAGCACAGTGGTCAGAATGCAGTACTGCAGACTACTTCTGCTGACTGCCGGCTGCCTGCAATTTGGCAGTTTGAATCTCACCAGGTTCAAGATTGACTCAGCCTTCCATTCTTCCAAGGTGAGTAAAATGAGAACCCAGATTGTTGGGGGAAATGGGCTGACTCTGTAAACCACTTAGAGAGGGCTGGAAAGCACTGAAAAACAATATATAAGTCTAAGTCCTATTGATATTCAGAATTTGGAATTGTCTACCTGGGCTCTTGAAAAAAATTTTTTTTACAAAAACCTAGACCTGCTGATCTTCTCTACTCCCGAGAAGAACATTGGTTCCTACATTGTCATAGGCATCTTTAAACATTTGGAAGATAACTTTTCCCACTGTTTCTACAGAAACAGACACATAAAATAGGCATTTGTTGTTGTCATTTTCTGAGGGGGAAAAATGGTCCAACTCCTTCTTTTCTAATGAAAATTATACAACAGAAATAACTTCCCGTGATTTAAAGCACAGAAAAGATGTGACAATGGCATGTTGTCTAGACATCCCTGCTCAAATAAAACAGCAGGAACTGATGGTTTTCCTTCTTTAAAAGAAAAAAAAATCTAATTTTTGCAATCTACCTCTTTTATTCAATCTTCAGGGCAAAAAGAAATATCAAGAGGGTTGAAGAGGTTTTAGCGTTGCAGATATCCCACAATACGTATTTCAATAACATGTGTAGAATAAATGTCCTTTCTCCTCTTACTATTTATGATCTCAGAAAACTAGATCAAGGGTCATTACTGCACACAAGGACACTGCTCTTAACTGGTTGACAATCTAGATCAGGGGTGTCAAACTCAAGGCCTGGGGGCCGGATCCAGCCCAAGGGGTGCTTAGATATGGTCCACGGGGCCGTCCTGGAAACAGTGAAGGACCGGCCTGCAGTACCTCCGGTGGTGAAAATGGAGCTCGTGAGGAACTGGCAGAACCCATTTCAGCGTAAAACAGAGCTTGAGAGGGTCATAGGTGGCCCTCCCGACCTCTGTTTATGCTGGCAGAGGATTGAAGGAAGCTGTCTAAGCTAAAAATGGAGTTCAGGGCCCATTTTTGCTGGCACAGCACTGAGGCTACCACAGACACCCCTGACACAAGTGATGTCGAGCTGGCCATGCCCACCCTGGTCACACACCCATGCCCCCCCAAGGTCAAACACAACCCTGATGTGGCCCTCAATGAAATCGAGTTTGACACCCCTGTTCTAGATCATGACCAGATCTAGAATAGTCCAGGTATCGTGATCTAGAATAGTCCAGGTAGGAAGCATGGCCAGGTGAATTAATCCTACTCTATCGTAAGGTTAGATTAATTGAATCTTGCATGTCTGAAAGTGCATTTCTTCAGAGTCACAAAAGTATTTTCAGGCACCACCTGGGTTTGTATCTATCCCATATTCTCAAAGTGGTATATTTAACATACCTTCTGTTTTCAAATTGTAATGTTGAAGAAGACTCTTGGGAGTCCCTTGAACTGCAAGATCCAATCAGTTAATCCTAACAGAAATCAAATCTGGTTGTTCTTTGGAAGGACAGATACTGAAGCAGAAGCTCAAATACTTTGGCCATCAAATGAGAAGAGAAGACTCATTGGAGAAGCCCTTAATGTTGGGACAGATGGAAGGCAAAAAAGAGAAGGGGACAGCAGAGGAAGAGATGGTTAGTAGTTATGGATGAATATCTGTAGTTCGGGTGTAGGATGAGGTCAAAGTTTCGTTCTCCAAGCTTGTGGGTTGGTTTCCAAACATTTCGTTACCAGGCTAGGTGACATCTTCAGGGGAGTTAAGAGGATGTCGGTGACAGCGTTTGTCTGTTTATAAGGACTTCAGGTGTGGGTGATAGGGTTCTGGTCAGGTGTGAGTTATTAGTGAGTCTTGCAATAGGTCTTGTGATAAGAAGATTACATCAGGTCAGGGTCATTGGGAGATGAACTGCTGGTGGGATAGTGTTGCATATGTTGGTTGAGCATCAGGGCTGTCTCTGGTTGGTTGTGTGATTGATTTGGATCTGAGGGGTTCGTAGGCTGGTTGTAGGTCAATGTGTCTGTTGATGGAGTTGCTTGGCTTCAATGAACTCACGAGTCTGGCGGGTGGTAGCGTGGCCAATGATTTTTGTGGTTAGATAGTGTCTTTAACCCAATGTACATGAGTTTGGTCAAACTCTGGGAGACGGAGGTCATTAGGACCTGGCATGCTATGGTCCATGAAGTTGCAAAGAGTCAGGCATGACTTAGCAACTGAACAACAAACAAACACATACCTTGAACATTGACTTGGCTGTGTCTTCTCTCCTTGTCTCCCAGGGTTACTACCAAATGCCCTTAGACCAGGTTTGTATATAAGCTATACTGCATATTATCTATGCAGTACAGAGCTGTGGTGGCGCAGTGGTTAGAGTGCTGTACTTCAGGCTACTTCTGCTGATTGTCCGCTGCCTGCAATTTGGCAGTTTGGATCTCACCAGGCTCAAGGTTGACTCAGCCTCCCATCCTTCTAAGGTGGGCAATGGGTTGACTCTGTAAACTGCTTAGATAGGGTTGTAAAACACTGTGAAGTGGTTTATAAGTCTAAGTACTAGTGCTAAGTGGGAAGGAAGGAAGGAAGGAAGGAAGGAAGGAAGGAAGGAAGGAAGGAAGGAAGGAAGGAAGGAAGGAAGGAAGGAAGGAAGGAAGGAAGGAAGGAAGGAAGGAAGGAAGAGCTGTGGTGGTGCAGTGATTAGAATGGTGTATTGCAGGCAAACTCTGTCCACTGCCAGCAGTTCGATCCTGACAGGCTCAAGGTTGATTCATCCTTCCATCCTTCTGAGGTGGGTAAAATGAGGGCCCAGATTGTTGGGATCAAAAGGCTAACTCTGTAAACTGCTTAGAGAGGGCTGTAAAGCACTGTGAAGTCTAAGTGTTATTGCTATCTATTAAGCTAAATAAGTAACCATCTTATGACCTTCCAAGCAGCTCATAAACATAAGTACACACAATCACACATTTCTATACATGAACAGAATCATCCATGTTCAGGAAATTTTATTTAGATATACTCATTTAAGTGGAGTGTTCTCTCTGTCCTTGAGATGGCATTTAGCAGGGTCTTCTATCTTTACTTTTTCATATTTCAATGAAATGCATGACTGATTACATTACTAGCTTTGGAGATATATTTACACTTATACCTTTAGATGGTGGAGTTCATTAAATGTACAAGTTTGTCGAAAATGCACATTATAAGCCTTTTTTGTATACAATCCATATCTTTTATTGTTAAATATTGACTTGCAGATAGAGTAAGAAAAAAGCAAACAGAAGAAGAAAAAGATTACTACATGTGGATTCTTTAAAACCCCACAGTTCTACTTTAGACAAAAGGTCAATTTACCTTTTTAAAAATTATAATATCCTAGTATGGATACTTTCCGACTGCCTCATTTCTTATGCCAGTGTAATTCAGTCTTGCAACTATTGGTATTTGTAGCACTGTACAAATATTGTTACGGCAGCCACAATCTATAAAGGTTAGAGTTGTATAGAGCATTGCACACAAAGACTGGAAACACAAATATATTCTCACCCATCTTTTAATCCTGACTTTAGTTTTATTTATTCGTACATTTAATGAATTGATATGGCTATTCATCGCTGAAGGGAGAGGAGGGTGAAAAAAAGAAATAAAAATGTAACGTAGCAATTAAAAGTCCCGTATCTAAATGTATTGGGCTACATGTCAGGCCTGAAGAATCATGACCATGCATGAAATTCCAACTAAGGTATGATTTATTGCTCGTGCCTATACATAAGAATCTAGTCAACCAATGGTCAGCACTAAATTGTTGCTAGATGGAATTCAAGAGGGATTGAATTTAGACCATTTGTGGGAATGTAATGATTCCAGGCTAATTATTCTCTTGACTCCACTCCTAGTCTCTGCCTCTTCTTCTTCTTCTTCACTGTGAGAATAACTGTGGGAGAGCCACAGCCTAGACAACAGTCTGATAAATGAAATCTGAATCCAGATGAGGGATTTGGATGGAGAAAGAATGTCAGAAGGATCTCTTCCTAGTTCTTTGGAAAGTAAAAGCAGGAAGGGGAAAAACACATTCAGACTTACAAGGTTTTGTTATTGCAATCTTGAAATAAAGATCGTATTAGTATTCAGGGTTTTGGGTTCCTATATGGACCATCTTGAAGGGTGAACAGAACCATACACAAAGAGGTAAGGTGAGAGGACACAACCAAAGATCTGCAGAACTTCACTGGGTCCATAAAGTCTTGAATTCATGCTCCACCCATCCACATGTCCTTCCATATATTGCCATCAAATTGCACTTTTAATGCAACCAAAAGCAGGAAGTATTAAATACATGGGGGACAATCATATTAACTGATGTAATACAACCAACTTAATCTTCACTCAGTTAAATGTACATCAAATTAAATAATATGCAGTTTTATCCATTCTTTTCCTTACTTTTTGGAGTGCAGCTCTCAAGAAAGACCAAGTAGAAACCCAGAAACCATCTCCCCAAAATTGTGAAACTTTAATATTTATATAAAGGCACAACATCTGCCCTTTTATTGTGCATTAACACATTTTTGGGGGGTGGGGAGGAATTGGAAACAAAGGCCTCCAGATTCTGATGGAAGCAGATTTACAAAATATTTCATAACATAACATTTTTGATCTAAACTTCACAGACAAAAATATTATTGCATTTGGGAGCTGTTGCCAAAAAAATTATAGAAATTCTGGAAAAGTTGCATATAACTTTCTGCACAACTTTAGGGAATGTTTGTAAATGAAGTCAGCAAGCTATAATTTCATTTAATCCAATAAACATTTTTAAAAACATGCAGGTAAGGGGTTTATTCACAATAACAACAAATCTGTATAATTATTCACAGCCTGGAAATTTGCTTTCAAAAATCCTGGGTGAGTTATGTTAAAAACTTGGCACATTAGGGGAAATTATATACAAAAAGCTTTATGCTATAAAGAAGACTGCACATGTACCTTTTTTCACTAAAAAGGAAAAGAGAATAAAATGAAACTGATGAAGATGAAACTCACAAGGTTGCTGCTATGGAGGGATGAGAGAAAGAGAGAGAGTGGAGGGAGGGAGAGAAAAAAACAGAGAGAGGAAGGGAAAGGAAGGAGGGGAGGGAGAGATGAGGTGGAAGGAAGGAGGGAGGGAGAGAAAGAGAGAGAAGGGGAAGGAGGTGTTGAAAGGTGTTAAAATGCCTTTCTTTTGAGGATTCGATTTTCCCGCTGGGAGAGCTCCGGCACAAGGATACGGACAACTGCTTGAAAGCTGGATCTTTTTATTTTTCAGGAAGGCGGAGAACAGCGAGAAGTCTGCGTTCCTGGGCTAGATAGCTTCTTATGGTAAGTCCCTGGTTTTTTATACCCTTTTCTCCTTTTGTAAGTTGATTTTGTGTGAGCATTTGTATTTGTGCCTAATGTTTCAAATTCTGTTTGTCTTTATTTCCACTGGAGGGCAAACTCCGCGGGGTGCGGAAGGCAAACTCTGCCAGATTGTATTATTGGTTTTTTGTAATCTCTTTTAGCTTTAAGATAGTTTTTCATATTTGTTCTGTGGCAATCCCCTGTCTGTCCCTTTTGTAATTTATATTTTGTGTCTTTTGTCTGTTTGTTTTGCTTATTTGGTATGTCCTGTGTTTGTAAGGGTTTTCTAAATTATCTTTTGTTTCCTTTTCCTATTTGTCTAGTTTTCTTAATTACTTAGGCTTTTGTCTATAGGGATTCTTTAATACTTTTTATTTGATTCCTTTTCCTATGTAAGTTCGTTTTCTGGCTGACCTGATGTTCCCCTTGGGCTTTTCCTGTTTTTTTGTGACACTACTGCCTTCATGAAATTCCCTTTCCACAGAGGGAAGGAGGGAAAGGGAGGGAGGGAAAGGAAGGGAGGGAGAGGAGAGGGGAAGGAAAAAGGGAGAGAGGGAGAGATGAGGTGGAAGGAAGGAGGGAGGGAAAGAAGGAGAGAAGGGGGAAGGCGGGAGGGAGAGAGAGGAAAGTGGAAGGAGAGGAGAAAGAGAGAGATTGCCCCTTTGGGTTTCTGAATGAAAGCCAAGATATAAATTTAATAAATAAATGTCTCTATTTCTCACTGACACCAGGCCTCTTGTATTAGATTTGAGAGTCTTACATTGTGTAGGCATAACTTTTAAAAATCCATTATTTCCCAGTGATATAGAGCTGCCTAAGTATTATTGGCCTGCTATCTGAGGAAGATTTTTATCCTGGCGCAGCTTGGGCTACACATATATAGTCAGAAGTAAAAGCCATTTTGCTTCTTTGACGTTGGGTGAAACCATTAATTTCTTACTGCTAATCCCCTTCAAGAATCTGTTGAGTAAGACAGTGAAAACATTTTTTTTAACAGTTCAAAGACTCCTTAGCAAACCTGGGCCGCATGCCAAGCTTGTAATCAAAGTAAAAACCAGATTATTTTTCACATAGTTGCAGGTTTCATATGAAGAGTTCCGTGGAATTTCAGCTACCAATAACGAGGTACAAATTTTGAAGATGTGAGCCTATTCAATGTTTGGTTTGAATTTATAACCTTTCTAAAAGGAAGAAACAATCATTAATCTATGTAATTTGGATCTGATCTTCCTTTGTTCCACTGCTTGGGTGGCTAAGTGCCTTTTAGGCCCAAAGGTAGTGTGAATGTATTCCTTGAAAAATTCCTGCACTATGAATCAAAGTGAAGCAATGGTTACATTTGGAGTGTTCAGGAACAGCTCTTCGCACACCTGTTTGCACCCCCTAAATTTAAAAATGGATATCTCAAAGGTGCTTTTTCAAGAGGCAACTGGACTTCCTTTATTTTTCCTTGAAGAGGTTTTGCTTCTCATCCAAGAAGCTTCTTCAGTTCTGATGGAACTGAAGTCAGATCTGAAGAAGCTTCTTGGATGAGAAGCGAAATCTCTTCAAGGAAAAACAAAGTCCAGATGCCTCTTGAAAAAGCACCTTTGGCACAATCATGACCTGGATGACAGAGAATCTCCATAGACATGGAGCATGTGTACAAACTCCTCTTGAGAGGTGTGGACAGATAAAAGATATGGAACTTCTCTAAATGGTAAAAGACAGCAATAGAACAGGAAAAGTAGAGCAGTTGGGAATTAGGTACCAAGAATTACATACCAAGAACAGAGGAGACGCTTTGAGTGGTGCGATGGAGGTGGAGCTCTTGCCTCAGGAGGCTATGAGTTCAATCACAGGTAGAGGCAAGTATTTCTCTCTCTGCACACACTGAGAATATATCTGCTGAACAAAAACCTCCGTATTGGTGACAGGAAGAGCATCTGGGCCACTAAACACTCAGCTCCATTCAGTTGCCAAGATTCCACTCCACAAGGGGTCATTAAAAGATGATGAACAGAGGAGACACCTCACATAAGATGCTAAATGCAAGTAGGAAGGAGAAGAGTTGAGATTGTATTTTGTACTTTGGAAAAACAGATGCAAATTGATAAAAGATAAAAATTGCTTCCTCCTCGCTCCCCTCATGCATTCAGACATTTACTCATGCATTGTAATCCTCAAGGTTTTTGTAACTCAGACCTAGTAGCCTAAACATAATCCACTAACTATTCACCCAAGCAGAAGCTGTATGTTCTGTCCCATAATTGGGTAGACCAGGTTGCCCTGATTAAAAAAAATCTTTCCCCTAGTATAGCCAACAAAGGGAGGAGAACCCATGGCTTAGAGGTTAATACATTTACCTAATATGCAAGCAGCCCAGGTTCGAATCCCAGAAGGGTATGGCTAGCGGATGACTACTAAATAGCTTGAAATAGATCTATACTAGTCTCATAAACATCGATTTAACATTCACCCAATGGAGTCCCACCAGATCTGGGACAATAATAAGCTAGGCCTCTGCATTAATACACCTTGTTGGTTTTAACCTTGACGTACACCAAGAGAGATTCAGACAGAGGCATGAATCCGAGTTATTTGTTCAGCTCATGTTTCAACATATTGTGTAATTCAGCTTAAATGCCTATGAATGCAACCATTACCTGAGGAAGGGTTGCTTCTGAATGTAGCTGCCGATTTTTATTCTGGGTTCTCAAATCAACTCCCATTAAAAGGCAAACAAACAAAAGTGGAAAAATAAAGCAGATGTACACAAATAAACAGCTCTTCCTACTCTATACTCTAGCTCAGCAAAGTATTTAGAGAGAGCTCTGTAGCCACAGTCTACGGAATGTGTAAACAAGAGCCTTTCAGGCACTGCTTCACTGAGATATCTGGGAAGGGAATAGCAATTCTACCTCGAATTGTCGTTCCTGGGACAAGAATTTCCCTTAACTTCATCACAATGTGTAGCAAAGAACTGCCTAAACCCTACTGAGGTATGACATATCCCACACCAGGCTGCAGACAGATCATTGCTGAGAAAATCTTAGCTATGTGATTTCTAAAAGTCAGAAATGACTTTATGGCACCTAATCAATTAGTCCATCACCGTATCTTGGCTGGAAAGCTCCAGGTGACTACTAGATGTCAATCAAGGGGGAGGATTTTCTGGGTTTTTTCCCCTCCCAATCATCTCATGGTGGTTTGGAATTCCTCAGAATAACAGAGTTGGAAAGGACCTTGGAGGTCTTCCAGTCCAACCCCCTTCTAGTCCAACCCCCATTTTAGACTTAGGTTGTCCAGTCCCTTCTTAAAAGCGTCAAGTGTTGGAGCACCTACAACTTCCGAAATCAAGTTGTTCCACTGGTTGATTGTTCTCACGGTTAGGAAATTTCTCCTTAGTTCTAGGTTGCTTCTATCCTTGATGAGTTTCCATCTGTTGCTTCTTGTCCTGCCCTCAGGTGCTTTGGAGAATAGCTTGACTGCCTCTTCTTTGGGGCAGCCCCTGAGATATTGGAATACTGCTATCATGTCACCGCTAGTCCTTCTTTTCACTTGACTAGACATACCCAATTCCTGCAATCGTTCCTCATATGTTTTAGCCTCCAGTCCCCTAATCATCTTTGTTGCTCTTCTCTGCACTCTTTCTAGAATCTCAACATCTTTTTTTATATTGTGGTGACCAAAACTGGATGCAGTATTCCAAGTGTGGTTCCCACAAGGCACAGTGGTGGGATTCAAAAAATTTTTACTACCAGTTCTGTGGGCGTGGCCTGGTGGGTGTGGCAGGGGAAGGATACTGTAAAATCCCCATTTCCTCCCCACCCCACTAACCTGCTTTCCAGCCCTGTTTTCCTGTGCAGGGCAACAAAAGAGGACCCAGCCGATCAACTGGGGTTCAATGGGAGGTAGAGAATAGATGGGGACAGGGCCAGTCAGAGGTGGTATTTGCTGGTTCTCCAAACTACTCAAAATTTCCACTACTGGTTCTCCAGAACTGGTCAGAACCTGCTGAATACCACCTCTGCCAAGGCATTATAAATTGGTAGTATCACTTCTTATGATCTTGATTCAATCCCTCCGTTAATGCAGCTCTCCTCACCCTAGCCACTTGTGAATAAACTTTGGGTGTCCACCAACCATTTCATTCTAAAACCATTGGCCCTAAAGTAAAGATGTTAAGGATATCTGTGCCGCGCCACTAATCTACCTTATCAGACTGGATTGAGAGAAAAGCCCAGGAGACTGAATTATCTCTCAGCTTAATTTTTGTTTGCAAGGATGAAAAGAAAGGTTAAGCAGTGGAAAAATAATACTAAGTCTTGTAAATACTTCTGCAGCTTAATTCATTTTGGTGTGGGGTTTTTTTAAAAAAAAATATTTCCACACATTTACAAAACGCTGCGCTGAAGGAGCTTTAAAATCCTCTTTTAAGGAAAAGCAAATAAAATTAACTGGGCCATGACAAGCCTGGGAAAATACATCACCCTTGGCAAGAAATTAGAATCTGGAGACAAGGAGGAGGTAAGCCCTGCCTGGATAGATCAAACAATAATAATCATGGTTAGCATTGATATGACATTTTGGGGGATTTGAAGGGCTTCACGCTTATTGTTCTAGCAATGCTCAGGAAAAACAATGTTCTGCAGCTGTTAAATGCAAGCATCACATTTGTTCTTCAGGCTAGTTGGGTGTGGCCAGTTTAGATCTGCTGTTTGAGAAATGGAGAAGAAAGGCCGTATTAAAAAGCGGAGGTAGGAAATCTTATTCCGTTTTCCATTCTGACCATGCATGTCCTCCAGCACTCTGCATCATACGGTCCCTTAACAGAGTATATTATGAGAATAGTAGATTATAGCAATAGCACCTAGACTTATATACCGCTTCATAGTGCTTTCCAGCCCTCACTAAGTGGTTTACAGAGTCAACCTCTTTCCCCCTAACAATTTGACTTCCTTCCTTCCTTTCATTTCCTGTCCTTCCTTTCCTCCCTCCCTCCTCCCTCCCTCCCTCCCTTCCTTCCAAATTCTTCCTCTTTTTGCAAGCAATAGCAATAGACTTATATACAGCTTTGCAGTGCTTTTACAGCCCTCTCTAAGCAGTTTACAGAATCAGCCTCTTGCCCCCAACAATCTGGGTCCTCATTTTACCAACCTCAGAAGGATAAAAGGCTGAGTCAACTTGAGGCGATAAGGATTGAACTTCTTGCAGTGGGCAGAGTTAGTGTGCAATACTTCATTCTAACAACTGTGCCACTATGACTTCCTTCCTTCCTTCGCAAGCAATAGCACTTAGACTAATATACCACTGTGCTTTATAGCATCCTTTGATGCAAGGCTGTGTCATCCTTTAGCCAGTGAGACTCAAAGTATTGCAGAAATTGCCAGCAATACTGCATCCGAACCACTGTGCCACCACGGCTCTATGAGCAACCTCAAAGTAGAGTATGAGAATAGATGGGCCTCCACATAATAAAAGCTTGCCCCTTTATGGTTTTAGGTCCAGGGCACAAATTATTTCAGGACAAAAGCTGTGTTTTATCTTCCAGGGGCTTACTGGAAGCGGTATCCCCAAAAATCAATGCAATAAAGAGGAATAAGTAATTCCTTTTAATTTGATCTCATTTTAAATGCGAACAAAGTCGGGCTTGATTAAACAATATGATGAGTATTTCTCAATCTTGGAAGCTATAAAATGTGTGGACTTCAACTCCCAGAATTCCCCAGCCAGAATTCCTTTGTGCTAAAACAATTTTCGGAAATCTCATACTATGATGAGACGATCTGGCTGGCTTTGACTTTTATCCGATCCAACTCCGTTCAGATATAGCACGAGTTACAAAGAACTCCTAAAGAATAATAATGGTGTCTCAAAGACTTAGAGGACTTCCACTAAGACTAAAACAATGGAAGAGAGACTCACAAAATGAACTGTCCTCTTTTGAATTTGTGGTACCAAATCGAATCTCAATATAGGAAAATATTTGTAGCTGAGGGTTGAAATGAGCGATCCTTGGTGCTCCCTGAGCCTGGTTGTTTTCTTGCACACATTTCATGACCTAAACTAGATAACACCATCAGTGCTGGGAGGGAGAAGGACTTGTGAGGAGGAGGAGGAGGAGGAGGAGGAGGAGGAGGAGGAGGAGGAGGAGGAGGAGGAGGAGGAGGAGGAGGAGGAGGAGGAGGAGAAGGAGAAGGAGGAGGAGGAGGACTATGGGGTCCTTGGTGCTTTCTGAGCCTGGTTGTTTTCTTGCAGACATTTCATTACCCAAACTAGGTAACATCATCAGTGTAGTACCAAGGTGGACAATGTAGCACCAAGGACCCTTCAAGATGAATCTATAGATTGTGTTTGGATGTTGCCAATGTTTCTGCTTCCCTACCCCAGGGCAAATAAAGCTAAGAAGAAAGAGCTTTTCAGAACAAGAACTTTGGCTACAAATTCAAGCAATTCTTTCTCAGAACAAAAGCATGTGGGAAAATGGAAAGCTCATACTTGCTGGCATCTGATAAAGCTCATCCACAGTGCCTTCAGAACAAAGAAAAGGAAATAACTACAAATTATTAACATATTGAAGTTGTTGCCAAACAAAATGCAGCTATAATTACAATGTATTTAAAAAGAGGATTAAGGAAATTTGTGGAGGGAGGTCTCCCAATTGCATCTTGCCATGGTTTGTAAGAATAGGAGAACTGATTCCCCAGGGAGAACAGGAAGGGTAGATTTTCTCTCACCACGTTCCTATGTGGCTCTTCTGCTTGGATTGCTGACTGCTGGGTTTTCTAGAAGGTCGTTAATCCCAGAATTAGAGTGCATTGAGTTTGAGAACTTCTTTGATGCTCCCTGGATTTCTGTAGCCTGGATATTGGTGTGCTGTGATAACTGGGAGAGCCAGCTTGGTAGTTTAAGGAATCAGGCTAGAAACTGGGAGATGGTGAGTTCCAGTGCAGCCTTAAGCACAAAGTCAGCTGGTGACCTTGGACCTGTCCCTCCCACTTGGCCCTAGGAAGCTAGCATTGGCAAACCGCTTTTGAAATCTCACCAAGAAAATTTCAGGGACCAAGAAGTCATTAGGAGTCAACTCCGACTTGAAGTCATGTGATACCAACCCATCACAAACATATAAAGAATTCTTTAGAATAGAATAGAGTAGAATAGAATAGAGTAGAGTAGAATAGTAGAGTAGAGTAGAGTAGAGTAGAGTAGAGTAGAGTAGAGTAGAGTAGAGTAGAGTAGAGAGAGTAGAGTGAGTAGAGTAGAGTAGAGTAGAGTAGAGTAGAAGTAGAGTAGAGTAGAGTAAAGTAGAGTGGAGTAGAGTGGAGTGAAGTAGAGTGGAGTAGAAGTAGAGTAGAGTAGACTAGACTAGAGTAGAATGGAGTAGAAGTAGAGTAGAGTAGAGTAGAGTAGAGTGGAGTAGAGTGGAGTGAAGTAAAGTGGAGTAGAAGTAGAAGTAGAGTGGAGTAGAGTAGAGTAGAGCAGAGCAGAGCAGAGTAGAACAGAACAGAGCTGGAAGGGACCTTGGAGGTCTTCTAGTCCAACCTCCTGCTCAAGCAAGAGAACTTATACCACTTCAGATAAGTGACTGTGTAGACTCTTCTTTAAAACCTCCAGGGATGGAGCACCCACGATTTCTGAAGAAAAGGTGTTCCACTGGTTAATTGTCCACACTGTTAGGAAGTTTTTCTTTTTAATTCCAAGTTGCTTCTCTCTTTGATGAGTTTCCAACCATTGTTTCTTGTCTTGCTCTCCAGTGCTTTGGAGAATAATTTGACCCCCCTCTTCTTTGTGGCAGCCCCTCAAATACTGGAATTGTTTGGTTTGGGAGTAACTCAGATGCCAAGGTGAATCGCCATATGGAACATTATTTTATTTTTCATCCAGCTGTATTGGGGATAATTTTTTAGTTTCATTTTCAGGGTATTTTGTTTGTCCTCATCTAAATTTCTTTGACGCAAACCCCTATACTCTCTGGACATTTGAAGCTATAGCAAGAAGGCAATGCAGCATTGATTTAATTCAGCTATGTGCTCTTATTGATGTCAAAACAACTTCAAAGGCACTAGGAGAATGTAGAATTAAAAGCATCCATCATGCACGTAGCATACAGCAATGTCCAGAGAGCTTCTTGGAAGCCAGGGAGCAATTTAACCATGAAAAAGGAATCCTGAGCTTTTAAAAATTGCAGATAAAATTGGATCAATTGGAGAGTGAGTAAATGAAGGACAGAGGGGTGCTACAGACCATTGTCACTGAAAGCAAATTTTAATGGTCTTCTCCATCCCTCTGCAACTGGGGAATGGTTTTCCTTTGTCACAGGAATATTAAAGTCCCATTGGAGAATTGATTAGGCAACGCTAAACTTTATTAAAGGGAAAGTGCTAAATGGTCAGACTGAAGGATGGAGAGCAGTCTTCATGTTTCTGAAATACATAGTTGCTACATCACAAAGACTTCTTCAGCCTGATGTTCATGTTAGAAGATACCTGGTGCTTTTCTCTCTCTCTCTCTCTCTTTCTTTCTTTCTTTCTTTCTTTCTTTCTTTCTTTCTTTCTTTCTTTCTTTCTTTCTTTCTTTCTTTCTTTCTTTTTCTCTCTCTCTCCCTCTCCCCCCGCATTGGTGGGAGTTTTCATTTAAAATTGCATGTAGGCTGATGGATGTGATAGCCTTCTGGTTTTAGATAATAAATAGAAAAAAATTTTTCTATCAGACGCCAGTTAACGGTTTGGGTTAGCCTTTCCTGATTCTAGCATAAGACACACATCCATAAGTTTCCAAAGCCTAGCAGATTGTTTGTGTGGCTATTTTGAATCAGATTTTTGGACCATGCAGAAAAGTTAAAGTTTTCTCTTCCTGCTCCAATGAGGATGGTTGTTGTTTCTTCTTCTTCTTCTTCTTCTTCTTCTTCTTCTTCTTCTTCTTCTTCTTCTTCTTCTTCTTCTTCTTCTTCTTCTTCTTCTTCTTCGGCTCCTCCTCCCTCTCCTCTCTCACTCCCTCCTCCTCCTCCTCCTCCTTTTTCATCTTCTTCCATCTTCATCATTTCCTCCTCTTCCTCTTCCTTCTTTTTCATCTTCTTCTGTCTTCTTCATCATTTTCTCCTCCTCCGAAACCCTGAAAGAGATACCATCCATTTTTCCAGGGCAAAAGCATCACAGTTTTATGATCACCACTCTAACATAAATTGTGATTGAAACCTGGCAGCCCTATAAGCATAGCCATAACAAATCACAGCTTCCCTCTTCTGTCTGGCTTTCTTACAGAGGACCAATATGCGCCCTTGTGCTTCAAAGGGAAGGTGTGAAAATGCTTATTGAAAATGGCATTGGCTTTGTGCTCTCCTCATGCATTATATTACTGCTCTGGAATATTGAGAGGTCTGCTTAATGATAATTTCCCGTCTTCCTTTGTCCTCCAGAAAAATGTTACCTCTTTTAGGCACATCTATGATTTAGTGGCGACTCTCTAATTGTCCTTCTGAGTCACAGGGTACCAACCCTCCCTGTATTCTGGAGAAAGATATACAGTTATTACTCCAGTCAGCCTTGATCCTGGGGTTATACAGTTCTTCTTAAAGCTTCATATTTTATTCCTTCAGGATCGCTGAGATACTTTTATGTGGAAGGGGGCAAGAAGCTCAGCTGTCTCTCCTTCCTTCTGGCACAGATGTTTGGAAGTAGCTGCGGCTGACACCACTCCAGAAACAAGATTTTAACCAACATTCAGACATTTGTACCAAGTTTAAAGGGGAGGGGGGTCATTTTGCAACTGTGGGTTGTAAAAGGGGTAGGTAGATAAATGTGGGTGCTCTCTGAGCTGGGTAGTTTTCTTGTAGATGTTTCATTACCCAACTAGGTAACATCATTAGTCCTAGCACTGATTATTTTACCTGGTTGAGTAATGGAAGAAAAATGACCAATTTCAGAAAGCACCAAGGACCCCATAGTCAACATTGACCTCCTCCTCCTCCTCCTCTCCACAAACCCACTCTGTTCTAGCACTGATGATGTTACCTAGTTGGGTAATGAAAGGCTTGCAAAAAAAAACCACAACCAATTTCAGAGAGCACAAAGGACCCCATAGTTATCATTCTCCTCCTCCTCCTCCCTCCTCCTCCTCCTCCTCCTCCTCCTCCTCCTCCTCCTCCTCCTCCTCCTCCTCCTCCTCCTCCTCCCCTCCTCTTCATTAACCCACTCTGTTCTAACACTGATGGTATTACCTAGTTGGATAATGAAAGGCTTGCAAGAAAATGACCAATTTCAGAGAGCACCAAGGACCCTGTCGTCATCATCATCATCATCCTCTTCTCCACAAACTCACTCTGTTCTAACACTGATGATGTTACCTAGTTGGGCAATGAAACATCTGCAAGAAAATCACCAAGCTCAGAGAGCACCAAGGACCCCACAGTTCAACCCAGAGTTACAAATACTCTCATCTATAGATAGGCAAAATGCTTGATCCACACTGGGACTAAAACGTTGCTTTAACCTGCTCACAGTGGAGTCTGGAAGAAGGTTTCACAGAATCTCTTTTTATTATTTTAATCTTCCACAAGTTTTAATTGCAAGAAGTGGGATTGGAGAGAGTACTTCAGTCACTCCTGATCTGCTTCCCTCCACCCCATTATTGTTAACTAATCTGTGAAGCAGCTATACAGTGTCTGTTGATTTCCATTAGTCAAGAATTGTGCCATTTCTTAAAGATATCTGATTACAGTAAAGTTTCTATGTGAAGCTCCTCCAAGTGAAGAGGACTCTAGGGTGATTAAAATTGTAGTGATTCATGGATTCTACTCATGCATTTTTTAAAAAAATAATCGAACCATGTGTGGCAAAGTATGAATCATACACACCTCAATAATGAGAGGAAGAGTTAATCTGGATTCCCTTTATGCATTCTTTCAACTAGCAGTAGAAATATTTGAGAAACCCCATTGAAGCACACACAGTTTATACTGCAAGAGGTTTATCATTCTATCCCTGAGTTCTAGGAAAGTGATATAATGTTGGACCTGTGACAGAAATTATGCAGGTTCAGAATCCTGGAGAGTTATTACAAATCTAAGAACCATTGAAAACTTCAGGTTCAGCACCATGGAGAGTATCCATGCAGTCAATGTGTAGGCAGGTTCTCCAGCATTTTGCAGAAAATGTAATTAAAGTCACCCCTACCCGAACTTATTAATGCTTCCTGGAACCATTAATATAACTTATCTGCATATGTTTAAAAAAAATCTAACTTATTATACTTGATAAATCAGATAGAAACTCTGGAAAAGAAAATCTGCCATTTTTTCCTAAAATTCTCATATTTCTCCTTTGGAAACTACTTTCAAAGGAGAAGGTAATTTTTCCTAAAAATTCTCCTGGATGAATCATGATGTTCTTTCTCCCATTAAGTGATGAAGCCATTAAGGCATAAATGGACAATCTAGTGCAATCTTACCTCTAGCAGCTCAAGCCCCATTGACTTTGCATATCTCCATGCCACCTCAAAGAAAGAATAATCAGCAAATCTTCTCATCAACCCCTCTAAAAGGGAAACTTGCTTTTTCATTCGTAAAATTGGGGGGGGGAATCATTGATCAATTTCCCCCATGCCCCATATTGGTTGGAGAAATTCACAAGGCCATTTGTAAGAAGTGAGAGTGAAGTCTGGAAATTGATGGACGCGCCAGTGTTCATTCATCTCTTCTACAGATAGAATCATATTGAGTGGCTCTTAATAGCACAGTTGAAAATATATATAGCCAGAAAAATAAACACAGGTGGCTGATGCTTCATTTAACATCTTTATAAACCTAATCAGTAGATTTTACAATACCAGTTGTAGATTTCTCCAACAGGGAGCAAACTCAGACAGAAACATGTTGCAAGTAACTTTAGTAGCAACTCAGGAGCTCAGAAACAGACATCAGTTTCACTTTAGTTCATCAGGTAAGCATTATATGCAGCACAGGAGAGAAGCAGTTTCATTTTTAATAGACAGACTCAAAGCTCAACATAGCTTTAGAGCTTAATATAGAGCCACGCCGAGGCAACTTCTAGTTTCAGTTTCCAAACGGTTCTCATTGGCTGACTTAGTTGCTATGCCTATTCCTTGACTGACCTTGTTACCATGCTCTATTCCAGTTCATGAATATACTCTGACAAATACTTTAAACCAGATAGTGCTTCACGTGTTCCCTACCACAGCTGTTACTCTTCACTTGTCATCTGAAGTTTATGGGTAGTTAAGAGGGATCAAGAGACATTGAGTTAACATGAAAATGCAAATCAAGCTGATTCCAGTTTGTAATTCATATTGTTTGCAGGAGAACATCATAACACATGAAACCCCATGTCTTCTACTGGATCTTTACGATGATCCCTCACACCAAAACATACCTTCTTTCTAATATCCAGAGAAAGAAAAAAACAGAAAATGCTATTGTCTTAAAACAAAACTTTACTTTTTGGCAACTTGACTTCTGTGAACATCACTTCCTTTCTTCTTTTCCTTCTTTTTCTTTTTTCTTTATCCTTTTTTTTTTCTTTTTTGACTTGGTTGAGCTTTCTTCGCAGGAATTTCCATTTTATTTCGAGACGTGGTCTATGATGTACTCTTTATTATACCTACCTGAATGGCTTCTTCCAACGAACCTTGTAATTAAAATTTAATATAAGTATAAGACTCTATTATTGCCATAAGTACATGGTGCTATTTTGGCATACGGATGAACTCTGAAGTCTGAAAATTAAAGGGTTTTTTTCTGCCCCCATTTTCATAGCATGGCGAGATAAACATAGGAGCCAAATGTATTTAGATATCAATTAGAACTATGCAATGCCAGACTTACAAGAACAGGATCCCAAGATTGCAAGCGGCTCTCCAAGAGGTCCAGTTTCTGAGGTATGCCCTGCCCATCTTTTTTCAATGCAATCAATTCAGTTTAGTTTTGTGGTTCAAGTGCCAAGGAAACTCCAAATTAATCTAGGGATTTAAAAGATTTCTAACACAAAGCCTGCCAGAAGCAGAGTGTCAGGGTTCCGCTGATTGCCCTAATTAAATCTTGAGACTTGAGCCAAGCTTCAAAAAAGTTCAAAAGATTTATTAGGAGCAACATGTTGGCATTAACCTAAATGAAGCCAACTCTGGCATATGTAATTCACAGTCACCTGTGACTCTGATTCCCCCCTCCCTCCTGGGTGTGTCATAAATCAGATTCTACAATGAAGCCCGTTCACTGGCTGGGTGTCATCAATCATGTTCTTCAATGAAGGATTTTCATGGGCAGAAGATCTGGTAGCCTAGCTACAATCTTTGTAAGATAAGGGTGGAATGTACTTCTGGTTTTAAATTGCCATACTGCTCTTTCCGATTTTCCCCCCTTGTTTATGGCAACTCGAAAACAGGCATAGGAATGTTTTATGAGAAGTGATACCTCACTTCTGGCAGCATCTAGTGCAGAATGACCGTTAACATGAATGAAGTCTAGATAGCATTCATCCTTCCCCAAAGGGGGGAAAAATTCATAGTGGATTATAGTTATTTTCTCAAAAGTCCAATATGACAGAAATTTATCTTTCATCTTAAAAAAAAGGCTTCCGGGAATAGTCACATAGTGTAAATTGGCCTTTTTAAAAAACAAAAAAGTTTTGAACAATGTCTAGAAGAGTCCATTTGGTCACTGTGTATGTGATAGAAAATGCAAATCCTGACCCATTCCTGAGTGTGAATTTTCCTATGGATTGTTTTTCCTTTTTAGATTTTATTTATCAGACTTTTATCACTTTTATAAGTAAGTCAAGCTGGCAAACATATTTCATATACCTTCCTCCTCCTATTTTCCCCATAACAACTGAGAGAGAATAATTGGCCCAAAATCACCTAGCAGGCTTTCATGCCTAAAGCAGGACTAGAATTCACCGTCTCCTGATGATTGGCCCAAAATCACCTAGCAGGCTTTCATGCCTAAGGCAGGACTAGAATTCACAGTCACCTGGTTGATTGGCCAAGGTCACCCAGTTGACTTTCATGCTTAAGGTGGAACTCAAACTTACACAGTCGCCTGGAGATTGGTCAAAAGTCCCACAGCAGGTTTCAGTGCCTAAGGTGGGACTAGAATTCACTGTCTCCTTGTAATTGGCTCCAGGCTACCAGGCTGGCTTTCAACACCTAAGGCGGGACTAGAATTCACAATCTCTTACATCTGATGCTGTAACTATGAGACTACACTGGCTCTCAGATTCTGTTTTCAAATTGCTAGGAAGATTTGTTGCATCAGGAATCTTGCTTTCCAGAAGATAGTCATGGATTTTCTTCGTCCAATCATCTCTCCCAGCAACCTTCTCCCTATAATAGAGGGCATGAGGTTATTTTTCTCTGCCTCCCCCATAAATGGACAAAAATGCTCTGTCTGGCATTCAGCCTCTGCTGTTTAATATTTAGGAATATCTTCCCTCCATAACCCACTGCCTGCAATTATAGTTACAAGAGCAACTCATTTGATGCTTTCTTTGACACTCTGCTGAGGTGCTCTATATTATTATTTTCAAATCAATGTTGAAATGGATAATTTATATGCGCCAGTGAGCTTTAGTCAAAAATTCACAATGCA
Source organism: Notechis scutatus (assembly GCF_049901735.1). Taxonomy (NCBI): domain Eukaryota; kingdom Metazoa; phylum Chordata; class Lepidosauria; order Squamata; family Elapidae; genus Notechis; species Notechis scutatus. The sequence continues at coordinate 17,661,794 of NC_142018.1, forward strand.
GCTAACAATATCTATTGTGCCAATGGGTAAATCCTAGCAAGTCACTGAATCAAAAGGAGCATGACAGAGGTGACTGGAGGATGTAATGGGAAAAATTAAGCTGTTTTCTGTTTTTCATTGTAAGGGAGGGGGGAGAAAAACCTATGTTTCTTGCCTAAACCGAAACACGCAAAAAGAACCCACACCTTGTTCTGCTGGCAACCACTATAATTTCTTCAACAGCTAATTAATTCTGACACCTCCAGCTACACATCAGAAAGCTCTGAATATTCAGGGAGTGATTTGTACCTGATTTGCAAGAGTCTCCAGATTTGCCTTTGTTGTTTAAAACTCAGTCTGGAGGGGGGGAAAAGGCTAAAATATAAAGGCAGATTGTGGGGCTCGGGAGCCCCTGCTGATATAATTTGTAGGAAGGGAGAGAATGGCAATGCAGACTTGCAAAATCAGGAAGCAGACAATACAAGCCATTGTAATGTGGACCAAGGGAATGGTGCCATGTGAGGTAGGGGGGGTGTCCTGTTTTAGGATGCAGGAACAGTGCCTCGTACAATCATGGAAACATAAAATTATAGAATGATGGAATTATGAAATCATGGAACCATAATATAATGGAATCATAAAATTATAGAATCATAAAATCATGGAATTATGAAATTATGGAACCATAATATAATGGAATCATAAAATTATAGATTCATAAAATCATGGAATTATGAAATTATGGAACCATGGTATCATAGAATCATGGAATTATAGAAGCATAGAATTATGAACCATAGTATAGAATCATGGAGTTATGAAATCATGGAACCATGGTTCAACTCGCTCCGAAGCGGTTCGCTGCAAAGAGGAAGTGGGTGATCACCAAACCAGTTGTTATACCAGTGGAATCCCACCCTTACATGGTACCATGGAATCATAAAATTATAGAATCATAGAATTATGAAATTATGGAACCATGGTATCATAGAATCATGGAGTTATGAAATTATGGAACCATGGTATCATAGCATCATGGAGTTATGAAATTATGGAACCATGGTATCATAGAATTATGAAATTATGGAACCATGGTATCATAGAATCATGGAGTTATGAAATCATGGAACCATGGTATCATAGAATCATGGAGTTATGAAATCACGGAACCATGGTATCATGGAATCATAAAACTACAGAATCATGGAATTATGAAATTATGGAACCATGGTATCATAGAATCATGGAGTTATGAAATTATGGAGCCATGGTATCATAGAATCATGGAGTTATGAAATCATGGAACCATGGTATCATAGAATCATGGAGTTATGAAATTATGGAACCATGGTATCATAGAATCATGGAGTTATGAAATCATGGAACCATGGTATCATAGAATCATGGAGTTGTGAAATCATGGAACCATGGTATCATGGAAACATAGAATCATAGAGTTGGAAATAATCTTGGAGGTCTTCTAGTCCAATCCCCAAATCCTCATACAATTGGTTGTCCAATCCTTTCCTGAAAGCCTCCAATAATGGATCACCCAATGACTTCAGGAGGCAAGCTATTCCACTGCTGAATCATTCTCACTGTCAGGAAATTCCTCCTTATTTCCAGGTTGGCTCTCCCTCTGGTGAGCATCCATCTTTTGCTTCTTGTCCTGGCCTTAGGTGTTTTGGAGAATAAATCTACACCCACTTCCCTGTGACCACTCTTCAACTATTGGATGACAGCTATCATGTCTCCCCTTGGTCTTCTCTTCATTAAGCTAAACGTACTTAGTTCCCTTAGCTGTTCATCATAGGTTTTAGCCTCCAGATTTCTTATCACCTTTGTTCTTCTTCTCTACATTCTTTATTTATAAATGCCTAAAGAAAATTCTAGTTCAGATATTTTTCCCCTGTCTCGCTAGGTTTCCCAATGCAGAGTTTGATTTCTTCTATGCAAAAGATCTTCATAAGTTATTCCCTTTTGCAATAAACATACCCAAAATATAGCATAAAAGCTTTCTGATTAGAATTCTGGTCCATGGTTCTTTCTCAGCCCAGTGCAACAGCCACATTCAGTCATAATTAATTCATGTACAATCAAAGAATCCAGTTTGGGCCTCATCCAATGTATCAGAGAGAGGCATTAATCAAGGAACGCTCTCCTGATACTTTGGAGGAGTTGCAACTTCCCACTGAGGTAGCTGACAAATCAACTGAAACAAATAAATAAAACCAGTTCCATTGCTTTAGATCATCTTCCATTAATTAATTGCACAACTTGTCAGCATTGGAAGCCATATTTTAGTTGGAAGCTTTGAGGCTGCCACATTTAGTGCCTGGGAATTTGGGAAGGGGGATTTCATAGTGAGGCAGGAGATTAGACTCAACAACATTCTTTTCTCAGAGAGTCAAGGCCAAGTTACCCTGCACCTGGAGGAAGTGTTTGAGGAAGGTCTCCAGTTGGGATGATGTTTGATTGGACCATGTGATGGACTGGTGGGTGCAGGGGAGGGATTTTTGATTTTCTTTTGGGAAGGGAAAACACGGAACTCTCATATTTGGATTTTCCCAGATGTGCCAATATGACAACCCTAATAAAATGGAACTTTGAGAAAATGCCTGTCTCAGAGTTTATTGGTTTGGAGTTGGTTGGAGTTAGTTGGAACACTGACAACAACCTTATTGTTCACCTTTACAAAGCAACCAAAATAACAACAACTCAAAATATACTATCAGCAATTTTGGCTTCCATCAGCTGTGTTTCTCTCCCTTTGTTTGAAAGCTATGGTCGTTGTCCCACCTAGGACTACTTAGCTTTCATTGTGTTTTTTTTCTCTTTAGGGGATGAAAATTGTCAGCTGCAGATTGAAAAAAAAGGAATAGATAAGCCCATCTCATGCAACATAAGGTCATCAGCTGTACAGGGAAACCACACAACGCTTCCTGAATTCAGATGTAGGGATGACCTTTTCCTTTTTATTCATGTGCAGTGTGCATGTCAACAAGATGATTGTCTCACAACGCTACAGTACCAGTAGTTATAACTACGATCTGCAATTTTTTGTTAGAAAAAGATCCTTTCGGAACACAAAGGTCACACCTCAGAAGTAATCAGAACTTCAGGCTGATAAAGGTGATTGGGCCAAAGAACCTCATTTTGTGTTCTAAATAAGCACAATGCAAAGCAATCAGATTTTTTTTTTCCAGTTCATTTCTCTTAATATGGTTGATTGTTCCCACTGTCAGAAAATTTCTCCTTATTTCTAGGTTGAATCTCTCCTTGATCAGCTGAAATCAATCAACCTGAAACACTTGCCAGCATGTGACTACCAGGTTGGGAATCTAAAACAATGCAGTGCAAAGGCATCACGTTGAGAAAAATGCAACACCCCTCCCTTTTACACCAGGCACCTAAAACACAATAAAAAAACAATGCAAAATATTTTGGGTGGCGGGAGGCATAAGAACTAGGATCAACCTATTTTCCAAAGCACCTGAAAGCCATACAAGGAATCATCATCATCATCATCTTTTAATAACCCCATAATCCCTTGCAAAGTGGCGTCTGAGCAACTGAATGGAGCTAGCAGAGTGTATAATGGCCGGATGCCCTTCCTGGCACCAATGCGGAGTTTTGTTCAGCAGATTCTCATCGTGCCCAGAGAGAAAAATACCTGCCTCTACCTAGGATTGAACTCACAGCCTCCTGATTGTGAGATGAGAGCTCCACCTCTAGGCCACCGCACCATTCAAAGGCCAGACAAGGAATAACGGATGGAAGCTGATCAAGGAGAGATTCAACCTAGAAATGAGGAGAAATTTTCTGACAGTGAGAACAATCAACCAACGTAACAGCTTGGTGGGAGCTTCATCATTGCAAGCTTTCAAGAAGAGATTGGACTGCATCTATCAGAAATGGTGCAGGGTCTCCTGCTTGGGTGGGGTGGGGGGTGTTGGACTTAATGATCTACAAGGTCCCTTCCAACTCTGTTACTCTGTTATGCTTCTTGCATGCACATGTTGGGGGGGAAAGGTAGACCAGACTGATCTTCGCGATCTGAAATGAAGCTCTGCGACCTGAAATGATCGTTGAGAATCAACTTTTGGTTCTCCTTCCTTTCCGTGAGAAAACACACCATCCTACAACGATGCAAAGCATCTCATTAACTTCCAAGAGATTTACGTCACTGCAGTACCATAATGCTGCCAGCTAGCCAGCCAGCCAGCGTGCGTGCGTGCATTCTCCTTGACACAAGTTCAAATCTATCACACATGTCATTCCCACTGGAAATAATTCCCTGCGCAAATGTATTTGTCACGAGTGAAATGAGCTGAAGAGGCTGCCGACGTTACGTCGGTGGAATGTACTGTTCCCACACTTGAGCGGGTGATTGGCATGCATCAACTGAGAATGTCACTTTTTAAAAGTTGCCCTTGGACGGGACATCATCCTCAATCAAAGCAGTGGCTGGATGACAGGAAAATTAGAAAGCTATCTTCAACAGCCTTGGCTTGACACATCCAGAAAGCAAAATGTTCCTAAAGCAGATTTTAAAGAACTCTTATTTTTTTGCCCCCGAAAGGTTATCGGTTCCAGCTTTTTCATGCTGATGCTTTTTTGGTGTTTACAAAGCTCATGCTGGTTTATTTTCCAAGATAGCAACATTCCACTCTTTGGTTGAGCAGTTTGTTGATCAGAGAACCAAATGGATCAGTTGCAATGAAATAACTGCAAATTAGAAAAACGTAGAAGAAGAAATAAGGATGTATACCACTCATTAGTGATTAAGAGGTCAACTTTCCTTCTCTCTCTCTTTTCAATCCTTAGTTGGGAAAACACAACATTCTTGTTTCTATTACCACTGCTATTTACTCTTAAAGAGAATGGCTGGGCTCACACAGCTCCTTAATTCATGCTGGCTACATTTGTTATATTGGAACCTAGATACTGTGGTTTAGAAACCATGGTTTAGGTCAGTGATGGCTAACCTATGACACGCGTGTCACTCGTGACGCGCCGAGGCACTTTGACTGACACGCCTGTTGGTGTGGGGAAAACCTGCACATTTAGAGGCTGCCTGTGCTCTGCTCCAATCCCTGCTCCCTGCTTGTTACGTGGAGGCGTGGTGTCACCGCTGCCGCAAGATCTTTGTAGCAGAGAACCAGTTTTAACCGCCATAAACTGAGGTTTGTCAGTTTCATTACCTCAGGAACGCTACAGGAGGAAAGGAGATCCATGAGGTTCACAGCCCTGTAAGGTGGCCTTCCGATCCCCACATCCTGCACCTGCAGCCCTGAGACCAGGGAGATGAGTTTCACAGCCCTGTGTGATCACCCCAGCCCAGTCCATCATAAACCAAATTATTGATATTTCTTGAAGTGACACACGACCCGAGGAAGGCTATACTTTTTCCTGATTTTTGACACACCAAGCTGAAAAGGTTAGCCATCACTGGTTTAGGTCTTTAATGACATATTTTGGGCACACTCAAAAAAGGTCCGGGCATATGAAGGATAATCAATGTCGTTATTAAAGATCCTCATTCAAGGCTTTCATTTTCCATTCTGCCACATTAAGGTTGCATTCAGACAACACCATTATCCAAGTCAGTGAAAATATGTTTAGCTTATATTTTGCTTGAGAATCTGGGCAATAAATGATATGGGGAACTCAGTTTTAAAACATGACCTAGTTACAAGCTTAAAAAAGTCAACATTTGCTTGGGAGATTGGCAAGAAAATTCCACTTTTGTTCGAAAGAGTTTAATATGAGAAAGTAATAGACAATAAACATGGAATTAACACTAAAAGGGTAGGATTCAATCCTACTTAGCACAATTAATTTTGAGACAAAATGTGTATTGGAAATAAAAGCAGAAATCTGCATATAAAAAAAGAGTGAACTCCAATAAAATCTAATCAAGTCATAAAAGGAGCTGTTTCCCCCTTTCTCTTTAATTTGCAGATATTTCTGGTTCACGTATTCTCTTAATTTACTTTTTTTGTGCATTAGTGAATAATTATTTCTTTCTCTTTTTTTAAAAAAAAAGAATGAAATAAATTGAAACATGCTTTCCTTAGAATTACATTTAACCTCCTGCTAGGTGTAAAATTAATTTGACAAAGTGATAAACAAAAGAGAAAAAGGTAACTATTAAATCCCGGTAGTGAAATATTTCCCTTATCACTTATTTTTGCAAATTGCATGCCTAACTTGCTGATTTCAGATTCCCGCTTAATTAAAAACATGTATTTCTCTCACATGCTGCTTGAACTAACAGGCTTTAATACGTGCATCCAATTTTTGAGACAAGGCCATTGAATGCAAAAAAAAATATTGCAATTGGCTAGAGATGAAATGAAACCTGTCTTCTCTCTTAAATGGGTCTTGTCAGCCTCAACAGAAGCATGTCCGTTGCCACAAGCTTCAACTTGCATAAATACATTTACTTCAGTGGTAGGATTCATTTTTTTTTACTACCAGTTCTAGCTGGGCATGGCTGGGTGGGCGTGGCCAGGTGGTCATGTGGCTGGGTGGGCATGGCTATGGGGGTGGATTTTTTTCCTTTCACAGCACCTCCCGCACCTCATTTTTTGCCTACTGGGCCTCAGGGAAGCCCCCTGACGAGGTAAGTACAACAGCAAGGAAGGGGATCAGCTGTGCTGTGTGATTTAGATTAGCGAGATTTCCTGCTTTCTAGCTAATCTAAATCACATGGCACATCTGATCATCAGAAATACCAGTTGGGCTAAACAGGTAGCATTTTTATTTACGACCGCTTTGGCCGAACTGGTAGTATTTTTTACTACCGGTTCTCATGAACCAGGCCAATCCACTAGAATACCACCACTGATTTGCTTGCTTTAATACATAGAAAGCTCTTTTGCAATAAATTCAAAAAGCAGGAAGCTAACTCAGGCTACACTCTGGAATTTCTGCATAGGCTTTGGCATCTCAAAATTCATTTTAAAAAAATGAAGTAGAATATCTGCCTCTTTTCCTTTCACGCAGTCAATCAATCGGTCTTTTAGTTCAGTCTCCTGCTCAAGGAGGAGACCACGCTGACTTCTTTATTGTTTCACACCTAGAGACAAAATCTTGCCAGACTGAAGACCCTGCTATCTGCATACACAATATACTCAAGGAACTATTAAGGTGGAGCTGTCTTCCTCCTCTTTCTCTCACATGTGATATCCAGGCTGAGTTGCCTCTTCCTCCTCTGGAATGCACCCTCTCCCTCTTGGAAATCCGTCTCCTGACTACCTTCCATCATATCATGTCTCATTGGGTGATTTTGGGGTCCATAGCCTTATTTTTTAAGATTCCTTCCAACTTAATCCCCAAGAGGTTCTTCCTCTAAGTACATAGTATTAGTTGTTGCTGTACACTGCTCAAAACTCCCCCCAAAATATAATACTTTACTACTGGATCGTTCTGTAATGAAAGATGAGACATCCATCATTCATTGATAGAACATCAGAAATAACTAAGTCATTTGTTCTGCTCTCCGTCCCATTTAAAAATACTCTGGATAATTACAGATGAGACACCTCTTTGTCTCATTTATGGTCTCTCCCCACCACCAAACTAAAACTTTTGGTAGGTTCCTTAGGAAATAAAAACCTGAGCAGCTCCCCCATCAATTAAGTTCTTGCCAGTTATTCATTGTCTGCTCTTCTTGAACACTTGAAGACATGAAGAATGACTTCCTTGCTTCAACCAGATGTCTTCGTCATCAAAGAGGCTTCTTAGATCCACTTGTCTTCTCTTCCGCCTTGGGTTATCTCCAGTATGCTTCGCATTAGTTCAATGGCTTTTATGCTGATTATTATCCCGTTGTCATAAATAAGAGGCTGGCATGCATAAGAGATGCAATTGCCAGGAAAGAACATCAGATGCAGAAGGAAGAATATTGATGACTGAATAGCAATTCTGGATGGAACATGGCTTTAGTCAGCAGCATCCTATTTCCAATCTGAGTTTGATCAGCATTAATGGACACAGGTGGGGGTATTTTTCACTGTGTCCCTTGGAGAGGAGGAGGGTGGAAGAAGAGGAGGAGGAGGAGGAAGAGGAGGAGGAACTTTTAGCTACTATCCATGCATCAAAATACAATTAAAAGTTATGGTAATGAAAGGTGCTTTTTCAAGAGGCAACTGGACTTTCTGGTTTTTCTCTGAAGACTTTTAACTTCTCATCCAAGAAGCTTCTTCAGCTCTGACTGGATGGTGGGGAATGGAAGGATTTACAGTCCTTGCAGACAGCTGGTCATTTGCATCCTTTTAGGAAGTCATTGAGACCACTTGGAGGTTTATCTGTGTCACCTGAGCAGTGCAAATGGGTGTGGAGTGGCCTCAGCAACTTTCTAGATTGAAAGATTTTGGGGAGACTTGCCTATTTGCAAAACATGACCATATTTCATGTCATTCTATTCTATTACAAAGGACTATTATATCCTACACATACTTGATGAAGGTGCGCACAGACATAACTTTTTCAAAAACCATATTTTACAACGTTTGTAAAATGAATCTAGCTTGATCCTAGATGAAATTTTACCTCCAGGATGCTACCTGGAGTTTGAAGGGAGTGAGCATTGGGGCTGAAACAAGAAAAGGTTAACAAGGCGATGTCGTGCTGCTTCATTTTAGGAGATTGGAAAAGTGGCATAGCAGAGCTGCTATGGAAACAAGGACTTAGCAAGTGGGAGAAAACAGTCTTTTTTCAAGTAACAGCGCCCCTTGTCAGACTTTTGGGTAGGAATATGAATCAAATGGGGCTTCAATGGCTCAGCGGCTAAAGACTGAATTGGTCCGCTAAAAAGCTAATATCCCACTTTTGAGACCCGAGCACCGTATGACAGGGTGAGCTCCCATTACTTGCCTCAGCTCCTGCCAACTTAGCAGTTCAAAAGTTTACTTTAGTTTAGTTTATTGTCATTGCACCTCGTACAACGAAATCAAATACTATTTTCAGTGCACATCATGACCATGAAAATAAACACAAATATACATCCTTCACTCTCCACATATTGAACTGAAAACCCCCAACACCACACCAACATGCACTATACAGTAGAATTCAATAGAGCTACTGCCCTGGGATAGAAGCTGTTTTTCAGCCTATTTGTCCTTGTTTTTTATTATTCTGTACCGTCTGCCAGATGGTAATAGTTCAAAAAAAGGGGGAGTTCCCAGGATGAGATGGACCTTTGAGAATGTTTTGAACTTTCTTAAGGCAGCAGGAGCTATAAAGCTCTTCCAAAAAGGGGAGAGGGCATCCCATGATTTTCTGGGCAATGACATGCAAATGCAAAAAAAAAAAAAAAAAAAGCATGCAAATGTGAGTAGATAAATAGGTACCACTTCAGTGAGAAGATAACAGAGTTATGTGTACCTTTGCCGCATAGCCATGCTGGCCCACATGACCCAGAAAATGTCTTCAGACAAGGCTGGTTCTCTCAGCCAAAAAACAGAGATGAGCACTGGCCCCTAGAGTTAGACACAACTAGACACGGGAAATGTTTACCTTTACCTATGAATCAAATATTTCCCAGTATGTAACTTTTCTCAAATTTAACCGTCTCGATGTGGATGATACCAGCTGAATGTGTAGAGAGAACTGTTAATGTCTCCTTAAATAGAACATCAGAAAGAAATTTTGTTAGGGTGGAAGAAAGCAAGAAAGCTTGAGTTGGGGAAAATAAAATGAAGCATACCGATGATTTTTCTCTTCCTTTCTTAGATTATTGATTGCATGTTAAAGAGATAGAAAGCAGCTCTGCTGATTTAAAATATCTCACCATTACAATTTCCCCCTAATATTAAAAAGCCAACAATGGTTAGGGATCCTGCAAAAGCTGGATTTACTTAAAGGTGCTTTCTCAGTGAGAATAAATGTTTGCTGAAATGGACATTGATGGCTTTTGGCATTTGGCAATTGCTGTCATGAAGATCCCTGATTTTCACAATTGCCTGCGAAAAATCAGAAACACATCTAAGTTCCAGTTCAGAAAATTTATTGCTTAAGCCTACACAAGAATCTAATCAACTAATGGTTAATACTAAATTGGTGCTAGATAAAAATTATCAGAATTCAAGGGGAACTGGACTTGGAGCATTTGTGGATATGTAATGATTCTAGGCTGAGTCCTCTCTTGATTCTGTCCTCTAGGTTCTGTCTCTTCTTCTCCTACAATTGCCCAGTTCTAACTGGTAATGACAATTCTACCTCTGATCTACCTCTGAATTTTCTACACAGAGTCTAAGAAATCTGCCTTTCTAATCTTAAATTATCTTAGATTTATATTTCAAGTTCAACATTCACAATCTTCAAACCCATGCTTAAATTGAAACTGAAGAGCTGAACTTTTTAAAAAATGTTTCCAACATGTACCATTTCTCACCATATGTTTTCCAGATTACTGTTTGCTAGCAGTGGGGCCACTGCTAATAATATTCTTATTTATTTTTAGTTGTCCAACTGTACTTGGTTAACACATTGGAAAGCAAACTCATAAAGAAGAAAACTCCCGAACAACCAACAAAACAAACCAATGGATCCTTGAACAAAGTAACCCAGATTTCTCACTTAAGACCAAGCTCAAATTATTCTTTCATTGACACATTACGTGAAGACCTAACCCTTTGGAGGAGACTCTTATGCTGGGAAACATATAAGAAACAGAAGAAGGAGAAGAAGAGGAGGAGGAGGAGGAGGAGAAGGAGGAGGAGAAGGAGAAGGAGAAGGAGAGAAGGAGAAGGAGGAGGAGGAGAAGGAGAAGGAGGAGAAGGAGGAGAAGGAGAAGGAGAGGAGGAGGAAGGAGAAGGAGGAGGAGAAGGAGGAGGAGAAGGGAGAAGGAGAAGGAGAAGGAGAAGGAGGAAGGAGAAGGAGAAGGAGAAGGAGGAGAAGGAGGGAGAAGGAGGAGGAGAAGGAGAAGGAGAAGGAGAAGGAGAAGGAGGAGGAGGAGGAGGAGGAGGGGAGGGAGGAGGAGGAGGAGGAGGAGAAGGAGAAGGAGAAGGAGAAGGAGAAGGAGAAGGAAGGAGAAGGAGGAGGAGGAGGAGGAGGAGGAGGAGGAGAGGAGGAGAAGGAGAAGGAGAGGAGAAGGAGAAGGGGAGGAGGAGGAGGAGGAGAAGAAGAAGAAGAAGGAGAAGGAGGAGAAGGAGAAGGAGAAGGAGAAGGAGGAGAAGGAGAAGGAGAAGGAGAAGAGAAGGAGAAGGAGAAGGAGAAGGAGAAGGAGAAGACTGGCAGGAAGATGGATGACCTCACTTATAATGGCAGTAAGTGTACCATTGGGAAACTTGAAAGAACAGGTGAGGAATAGATCATCATGAAGTAAATCTATGAGGTCAAAAGCAACTTGATGGAACATCATCAGTTAGTCAATCAATCAAAGATAAGTCAACAATCATTAGCTACAGAAGTTCATCCATCGTTAACTGTGTCCTTTGCTGTTTACCTCTTTCAGGATCTTTGTGTATTAACTTCCATCTTTACAATCCTTGCGTTTGCAGATTGTTTTGCGGTTGTCCTAAATGAGATTTCATTACCATCCACAAAATCACCTCTCTTCTGCCATCCCATGGTCAACTTCAGTGGCCAACGTTTCCAAGCAGAAAAGTCCAATCATTGAGAAAACCAACTTCTTTTTACATAATAAATAGGAGTGGATGGCTGGGGGGTTCGCAGGGGTTCAGGAGAGCCCCTAGCTAAGATTCTGTGCAATTCGAAGAACTCCCAAATCCCACTCCTGGCTGGCCCCACCCACCCTGCCCCGCCCCTACCAGAAATCCCTACATGGCCCATTTTGGATGCAGGTAAGTGCAGGACACGCACAGAGGCTCTGGGAGGGTAAAAAACGGCCTCCTGGAAGTTTGGGAAGGCAGGAAATGGGCACATTTCTGGCTTCCAGAGGGCCTCCGGAATCCAGGGAGGCCATTTTTGTCCTCCTGGAGGTTCAAGGAAAGCCTCTGGAGCCCAGGGAGGGCAAAAACGCTCCCCTCCACCATGGTGCAGGAGGCTGACTAGGCCACGCCCACCATGGCCATGCCCACCCAGCAACCGGGCAAAGAAACTTTTGCTAAAATTTATGAAGCCCACCCCTGATAATAAATGCTTTGACCCCAACACCAGGAACTTCTGTTTGCAGAAGAATCAGCAAAAGACAAACTTTCAGTTTGGAGAAGAAAAACATCTTCCCCCCCCACCCCCCCGAAAAAAATTATTTTCATTATTTTATAGGACATTTTTTTTTTCACCTAAAGGTACAAACACACACATGCATCTGAAGAAACAAATAGTCTTGATAGAAACTCTATTTGTGGCACTTCATCTTTGTCAGCTTAGTAATTTTCTTTTCATTTATTTGTTTTTAATTCAAAAACAACAACAAGCAAACAGAACAGAATAGAAGTTATTGCCTCATTTTCTGGTATTGATTTTGTGAGTTGATTTGGTAATTTGGCCGTGCAACTTTGCAACTTTTTCAGGTACGCCCTTGACATTCCTGTTGCTGTATCCACCACCCCATCTATGGCCTTATCTTAGATTTCATTTTATTTGGGGAAAATTCCTCTCTGATTTTTATTTTTTTTTTGAACTCTAACAACAACACATTTAGCTGGCAATAGAAATAAATGAACCAAACCTCTCTGCTGGATTATTGGTGGCTCTCGTCATAAAAATAACAAACAAATCACTGAGCTGAAGGACCACAAAAAAGGGGATATGATTTTTTCATCGTTTGCTCAGAAACGATTGCCCGGAATGAACCATTATCACAACAAATGAGAAGTTTTTACAACTTCTCCCCTGTAACGTAGAATTGTAGCAATTTACAGGGTGGAAATGAGCAAGCAAAAGCTTTCTTTTACCAAGGAAGCCGAGCACGGCAAAACTCCTTGCCTTTGTGTTCAACGTTTCCTTGTATTCTAACATCTCTCTCCTAGCTGTGCGTTGGTTGTTTGGATTTAGTTTGGATCCAGATTTGGGAATATTGAATGCGAGCAAAATATCAGAAGATAAGGAGAAAATGCAGTTGTTGTAGGCTGCCGGTCCCTCCAGCAGCCAAATGAAAGGAGGAGGAGGAGGTGTAGGAGTCAGGTCAGCATCAGGGCAACCTGAGAGCTCCAAATGCCAAAGGTGCATGGGACACTGTTCCCTTCCCACCAAAGGGGTCCCTATTTTTCTACTTGCATTTTTTACATGCTTTTGAACTGCTAGGTTGGCAAAAGCTGGGACAAGTAATGGGAGCTCACTCCATTACGCGGCGCTAGGGATTCTAACTGCTGACCTGCTGACCTTTCTGATCGACGAGCCTCAGTATCTTAGCCACTGAGCCACTGCATCCCATTTGTTTAGCAACCTTCAAAGTTACAACAGCAGTGAAAAAAGTGACTTATGACCATGGGTGGGATTCAATTTTTTTAACAACTGGTTCTGTGGGCGTGACTTAATTGGTGGGTGTGGCTTGGTGGTAATGTGACTGGGTGGGCATGGCCAACTCAACATCACTCACATCGAGGCACACATCTCCTCGCCTGGACTCTTGTGACTGTGGGGATGCTGCAATAGTCATAAGTGTGAAAAATGGTTATAAGTCACTTTTTTCAGTGCCATTGTAACTTTGAATGGTCACTCCACATAAGCAAAGTACCAGCAAAGGAGGGGAAAGAAACCTCCAGTGATGTTCCTGAGACAAGAAGTCTAGTCCTGCCAAGAATGTAATAAGGGTTAACGGAGAGGCAGTTTCCGTAAGCAACACCAGAATGTTTCCTTCCTGCCTTCCTTACAGGATTAGGCCAGTAATTTCTTCTAACAACCGGTTCTCCAAACTGCTTAGAATGTTAACAACTGATTCTTGCGAATAGGTGCAAACCTGTAGAATCCCACCCCTGCTTATGACCATTTTTCACACTTATGGCCATTGCAGCATTCCCCATGATCACGTGATCAGAATTCAGCCATTTGGCAATGGGCATTGGGCAATATTTATGATGGTTGCACTGTCTCTGGATCATGTGATCTCCTTTTGCAACCTTCTGGCAAGCAATGGGGAAGCCAGATTCACTTAACAACCATGTTACTCACTTCACAAGCACAGTAATTCATTGAACAACAGCGACAAGGAAGGTTATAAAATGAGGCAAAATTCACGTAACTTTCTTGCTGAGCAATGGAAATTTAGCAATTGTGCTCTCAAGTCAAAAACTACCTCTATATCAAACCTGGGTCATCTCATTTCTAATAGAAGACCTATTGGACTTCTTAAGTTGTAATTTTAATCCTCTTTTAATAAATTTCCTTCTTGATCCTTGGGTTAGGTATGTACAGTCTAGACTGGGAGGAAGGAAGGAAGTCTAATAACAAGTTTAGCAAGTTGTACAATGACAGCTGCTGGGATTTAAACTAATCTGAATCTGAGCATTGTGTGAAGACAGTCAAAGAATGACAAAGGCTGGAGCCATCTCAACAGTTCTCCATGAAGTCAAGCACAGCTTCTCTTGTGGGAGTGCATTATTAATTTTCATTTAGTAAAATATCAAAATCTGGGCATGCTCCTGTCAGTCTACCCAATGATCTTTCCATGCCCGCCAAGAAGAAATTTCTGAATATATGTTAATTATGTAAAGGAAAGCATTTGTGCCAGTATTTCTGTTTTTCGGCTCGGAAAGCCTACACTTTCCAATTAATTAATAGAGGCTATTAAAGGACATTCTGTGACTTTCTTGCATTCTGCAGCTCTGCAGATATAATCCTCCACTTTAGAGCCGAAAGAAAAATTATGGATTGTTTCAGAAAATGAACGAGATGCAAATTCGGCTGCAGAGCGGAGTAAAATCTGACCCATAAAATTATTGGTAGACTGTATTTTTTTTTCATCCTGTTTATATCCAAACAAATTTCAGGAGTAGTGAAATTGCAACATGATCGAAATTAAGGTTCATAACAATAATTCTAGCCTACCGAATTATTTCCATCCATATATCAAGTGGGAGCAGCCAGACCAATTTCAACGAGCAATCAAACGTGTGTGGTTGCTTTAAATTGCTATTAGGCCAGTGTACTTTTTTTTTTCAATCAACAAAACCCTTCCAAATGGTGCTAATAAACAAAACCATTTTCTGGAGGCATGGCAGAAAGCGATCATGGTGGTTCATATGCTGTGTAGCGTTATCCAATAATCCAATCTTTTCCAGCTCAAATTCATCCACAGTTAACTCTTCGCTAAAAGCTGCATACAGCCAAACAAAACTGGGTCTCCTTTTAGCTCCATTGTCCTGTGAAATTAAATTTGGACAAGGAGCAGGGGTTACTTTTAAGAAACAAACAAACCAGAGGATTTGCCATACAGATACTTAGTAAATCCATGAGACTCAGTGCAGAAAAAAAAAAAACTTATTTGTTGGTATGGATGATACGGATGTCAAATAAAAATACGTTTAAGATGTTCCAACTTTCTGGAGATGTTGACCTTCCTGCTTGAAGTTTGCAAGGTTTTTGAATCTTTGGAGCTTGATTTTAGTTGAAAATAGACTCACAACATTTGGTCATGAATCCAGTGGTGGGATTCAATTTTTTTTTACTACCGGTTCTGTGGGCATGGCTTGGTGGGCATGGTGTGGCTTGGTGGACGAGGCTTGGTGGGCATGGCAGAGGAAGGATTCTGCAAAATCCCCACTAACCTGCTTTCCAGGTCCGTTCTCCTGTGCAGGGCAACCAAAGAAGACCCAGCTGATCAATTGGGACTCGGGAGGCAGAGAATAGATGGGGTTGGTGGGGCCAGTCAAAGGTGGCATTGGCCGGTTCTCTGAACTACTCAAAATTTCCGCTACTGGTTCTCCAGAACTGCTCAGAACCAGCTGAATACCACCCTCTGCATGAGTCTCATAAGTAATGAGTCTTATGAGATTTAGTAATATCACTTTTTGGACGTTATGACTGTTTGATTGATTGACTGATTGATTGCACATCATCATCATTTTTTTACTTCTAGCAATCATAAAGATAAATCTTCTCCATGATGACCTATTCTGACCTGTCCTTTCAGGAGTTCTAAGATTGCAATTATCGCCACTGTAACTGAGTCCATCCACTGGCCATCTTCTTCTTTTTCCTTCTACTTTTCTCAGCATTACAGTTTTCTCCAGAAAAGCTTAAATCTTCTCATAATGACTTCGTAATGTGCTAATTTGAGCCTGGTCCTTTGTGCCTTGAGTGAGAACTCTGGGTTAATTATTCAATGATCTCTTGCTGTTCTTGGCTGTCCACTACATTCTCAAGAGTCTTCTCCAACACCAAGATTCAAAGGCATTCAACTCTTTCTATCATGCTTCTTCAGAGTCCATTTGGATATTTTAGCAGATTTTTTTAATTAAAAAAAAGCTTATATATTTTTGAGATCCTGAGAATAGCATCAGAATGCTGTGGTACCTACCTGTGTCATTTCCCAATTATAAGTGAAGATGGAGAACCTCAAAACCTTCGGTTGACAACATAATGATCTTCATTAAAAAATGAGGAGCTGTCATTTTAGTGCCGCTTGCTGTAATTAAGCATATGTGTGAAAGGCAGAATGTCTTAAAAAGGGCTAATTCAAATAAAACATCCACAAAGACACAGTTCCCAAAGTTGTCACCAAAATGCCATTTTAAACATGACAGGAGGGCAAGTTATTCATTGCATGAATGATCCTAATAGCATTATTTGATCTTAGCCACATTCACATTTACATTAATTCATGTTTTAGTCCAAATCCATTTCTATGTCTGTCCGGTCCGGTTCCCGATTTGGGGGGGGAAAAGGTTGTCTGCTCCAATTTGAGATCTTGTAAGATCATAAATTGAGCTACCACTGACTGCAAGATGGGCCGAATGAACCATGTAGGTTTACAAAACTCAACACATTACACTAGTCTTTCACCAATTGTTATATGTGCAAATAGATGTGGGATAACAAGCGGTGATTGTTATGAAGGTGAAAGAGGAGGCGATGAGGACGAAGATGATGAAGATAATAGAATAGAGTAGAGTAGAGTAGAGTAGAGTAGAGTAGAGTAGAGTAGAGTAGAGTAGAGTAGAGTAGAGTAGAGTAGAGTAGAGTAGAATAGAATAGAATAGAATAGAATAGAATAGAATAGAATAGAATAGAATAGAATAGAATAGAATAGAATAGAATAGAAATTTTTCTGGCTAAGTGTGATTAAGACACACAAGGTGTCTCTGGTGCATACACTCTCAGTATACATACAACAATAAAAATACATTCATCATAAAACAGTAGATGCAACACCTAGTGATAGTTATAGATACTGAATAAGCAATCAACACTAGTATACCTAGGATACTAAGTAAACAATATAAATCGTAAGATACAAGCAACAGAGCTATAGCCATGAGAAGATAAGGAAATAGGGAATAGGGAAGATGAGAATAATGGTGGTAATACTGCCTGATGGAGATATACGAAGATGATGAAGATGAATTTGAGCTGGCAATCAAAAGCAATTCCATTTCTTTGCACTCTCTGAGAAAACAAGGAAGAACTCTGTGCTAGGGAAGGCTTGCAGCTTTCATACAACACCTCATCCCCTAGACCAGGAGTTCCCAAACTTGGCAACTTTAAGACTTGTGGACTTCAACTCCCAGAATTCTCCAGCCAGCATAGCTGGCTGGAGAATTCTGGGAGTTGAAGTCCACAAGTCTTAAAGTTGCCAAATTTGGAGACCTCTGCCCTAGACTAGTGGCTAGAGACTTTGACTTGAATGAGGATGGATTTGTTGGAGTCCTGACAGCATCATACCGTTTGTTAAATTATTGGCTCCCGGTGCTTTCTTTTCTGTGGGAAACAGGTCCAAATGGCTCTTTAAGTGTTTAAGGTTGCAAACCCCTGGATTAGACCATCAAATTCCTGCAGTGGGTGAAAGCCACATGTCCACCAGCTGGAAAACAGGCTCTTCCTGATAGAGAAAACCATTAGTGTGATTCCAGCCATTTCTTCCCCTCTCCCACTGCCATATGTATATTTAATATTTTAAAAACCCACAACGTGGCCGATCAGACCTTCCTATTTCCCCTATAATTAGTCACCAGTAAGTAAAACAAATTACGTACTTGATAAACACACACACGCAATTATATTTTCAAAATGGTTGTATTTACGCCTGGAGGATGGGTCCGTTTTGTGAATGTGTAATCAGGGATATAAAATTGGAAGGGACACAAAACCGAGCCCAGCTAATTTGGTAGGAAAGGCAAATTAATGGTATGCCATAGGCCCCGTGTGTGCACTGCCCTGATAAACTTATTACTGGCAGAGTTCCCTTCCACATGGAGGCTGGTAATCCTTTTTTCAGTTGGTGTCTTCCTTTATTAGTATTTGGGGAGAATGTTGTTTATGAAACAAAGATTTGCACCAGCTCAGATAAGAGAAGACCCATTACCTCCAACTTAAGTAGCTTAATTGCAAACAAGCTGAATTGCTCTTCTAACTTTCTCTCTTTCTCTCTTCTTTCTCTCTTCTCTCTCTCTCTCTCTTTCTCTCTCTGTCTTTTTCTCTCTGTCTTTCTCTCTATGTGTCTTTCTCTCTCTCTTTCTCTCTCTTTCTTTCTCTCTCTCTTTCTCTCTTTCTCTGTGTGTGTGTCTCTCTCTCTCATTTTCTCTCTCTCTCTCTTTCTCCCTTGTTTTCTCTCTCTCTTTCTCTCTCTGTCTTTTTCTCTCTCTTTTTCTCTGTGTCTTTCTCTCTCTCTCTTCTCTTTCTCTCTCTCTCTCTCTTCTCTGTGTGTGTGTCTCTCTCTCTTGTTTTCTCTCTCTCTCTTTCTCCCTTGTTTTTCTCTCTTTCTCTCTCTGTCTTTTCTCTCTCTTTTCTCTGTGTCTTTCTCTCTCTCTCTCTCTCTCTTTCTCTTTCTCTGTCTTTCTCTCTCTGTGTTACTCCATTTCTCTCTCTCTTTCTCTCTCTTTCTCTCTTTCTGTGTGTGTGTCTCTCTCTCTCTCGTTTTCTCTCTCTCTCTCTCTCCCTTGTTTTCTCTCTCTCTCTCTGTATTTTTCTCTCTCTTTTTCTCTGTGTCTTTCTTTCTCTCTCTCTTTCTTTCTTTCTGTCTCTTTCTCTGTCTTTCTCTCTGTGTGTTTCTCCGTTTCTCTCTCTCTCTTTCTCTCTTTGTGTGTGTGTGTGTCTCTTTCTTTCTCTCTCTCATTTTCTCTCCCTCTCCCTCTCTCTTTCTCTCTGTTTTTCTCTGTGTGTGTGCCTCTCTCTCTTTCTGTCTCTCTCTCTTTCTCTCTCTCTCCCCCTCTCTCTTTTTCTCTGTCTCCTTCTCTCTGTGTCTCTTTCTCTCTCTCCCTCCCTCCCTCTAAAATATGGCTTCACTAGCCAGTAAAAGCCAGAAAGAACAGTCCCGATATTCTCGATTGTTAATAGACACCTTGGTAGCATCTAATCTCAGCCTGATGCCATCTGACTTTTATCATTCCATTTTATAATTATTTATTAATTCAGTATATCTTTCTGAGAGCCACCTGCATGGCTATCCAACTCAAAGCACTCTACTTCAGGTTAATTGCGTCTTTCATCTCTTGCAGGCATTTATACCTTTAACTTCAAAATCTCAGAGCTAATCAGTCAATTTTCCCCAATTCCTGGGAAATACAGTAGATATGCAAAGCTTGGGAAAGTTTCAAGTTCAGGGGAAACCAGCATAAGGGTATATCCATGCACCAATCCTTAATTGCAATAAGGATCATTAATGAAAGATTCATGCCCCATGACATAGGTGGCAATCTTTTCAGTCCCATTAGCAGTGGGAAAGTATCTTCTTAATCCCCAAACACCGGTAACTCAGATGATCAACCGGTTAATTAAGATTGATTGCTCACTCTCCTGCCATGAATGGCAGCAGGAAATTCGCAGTCTATTTCTTCCAGGAACTGCTTAGTGTTTCAGTGAGAGACCATCAGAAAATTCTCAGGCTACAGGATAGTTTGGGAAAGGAAAGAAAACTGAAGAAAAACATTGTCTACTTAACTACATCCCATTCTATCAGGCATGAAAAGACCAGGTCCGTATGGTGAAGGTTCAAATAAACTGATTTATTGCTAAACAGGCCACGCATAGGAATCTTCTCAACTAAGAGTTATCACCTGCTTGGAGTTAGAGAAGGGCAGTGGTGGGATTCAAAAAAAAAATTACTACCAGGTTCTGTGGGCGTGGCTTGCTGGGCATGGCATGGCTTGGTGGGCGTGATAGGAGAAGGATACTGTAAAATCCCCATTCCCACCCCACTCCAAGGGAAGGATACTGCAAAATCCCTATTCACTCCCTACCCCACTAACCTGCTTTCCAGCTCCTATGCAAGGCAACAAAAGAAGACCCAGCCAATCAGCTGGGACTTGAGAGGCAGAGAAGAGATGGGGGCGGGGCCAGTCAGAGGTGGTATTTGCTGGTTCTCCGAACGACTCAAAATTTCTGCTACTGGTTCTCCAGAACTGGTCAGAACCTGCTGAATACCACCTCTGGGTAAGGATCCACAGAATTCAAAGGAGATTGGGCTTTAATCTACTTGCGACTACGTAGAGATTCTAGGCTGCTTTCTCTTTTGACTCCACCCCCTACACATTCTGCCCAAGATAACCAATAGCTGGATGCATGAAATCACCAAGACTTGAGCTCTAAGGGAAGAAAATCTTAGTTGATCTCAACTGTAGGAGAAGGGAGTTGGACTAATCTAATACATTGTCATAATGTGTCTCTTTTTGCTTCTCTTATTAATCATGTTTTCCACTCCTGCAGAATTCATCCTACTCCTCCTTCTTCTTCTGGAGATATCACAGGAGGACAGTCATGTTGATCAACGGGAGCAAAAAAAAAAATCAGAAAGAAACTGACAAATGTTATTAAAAGACATAAACTTTTGCAAGCTCACTGCATCGCATGCATAGTCCCAGAACCACTGAAGATCATCTGATTAGAGATCTATAAGAACAATTAATTCAGAGACTAGGACATTTTTACACATATCAAGACAAGTTACTGTCCATAGCTATAAAATCATTATTTTTCATTACAGAAGAGGAGAGCTAAGGAAGGGAAGATTATTCACCCAATTTACGGGAAGAAATTGAGTAGGTTCTATGAATTATTCCAGAGGTTGGAGAACTTATTCAACTGTTTTTTTAATGGTAGAATTTTTGCCAGGCAATAGTATCATCCCTGGGGACACGGTGGCTCAGTGGATAAGACGCTGAGGTTGGCAGTTCAGCAGTTCGAATCCCTATCACCACGGAACAGAGTGAGCTCCCGTTACTTGTCCCAGCTTCTGCCAACCTAGCAATTTGAAAGCACATAAAAATGCAAGTAGAAAAATAGGGACCCCTTTGGTGGGAAGGTAACGGTGTTCCATGCACCTTCGGTGTTTAGTCCTGCCGGCCACATGACCACGGAGACGTCTTCGGACAGTGCTGGCTCTTCGGCTTTGTAACGGAGATGAGCACCGCCCCCTAGAGCTGGAAATGACTAGCACGTATGTGCGAGGGGAAACTTTACCTTTACTTTTACCTAGTATCATTCCTGAAACAAATAAGGGTTTTCAGAGGACCTCCTTAGATCTGTCAAAAGGCTAACAACAACACGTTAGGGGTGAGAAAGCAATCCACAATGGATTTCATATGAAATAAACCATCAGGATCCACTAATATATATTCTGTCATGAAATCAATAGCAGTCACTCATACACTTGCTTAGCACTTCTCTGCAAATAATGTTCTGAATACAAGTAATAGAAACCATATTTAGTCTGATTTGCATGGCTCTTAAGAACCAGTTTGTTGGAGTGGTTAAGTCACCTGGCTAAAAACATGAATTCTAGTCTCACTTTAGGTATGAAAGCCAGCTGGGTGACCTTGGGACAATCCCTCCCTCTCAGCCCTAGGAACTAGGCAGTGGCAAACCGCTTTCAAAAAAAAAAAATCCTTGCCAAAGAGTGGCTAAAATGTACAGAAACCAATCACCTAATTGTTGGAAATGTTTGAAAGAACGAGGCACATATTACCATGTCCTGTAAAAAGGCTCAGGAGTTCTGGTATAAAATCTGATTGTGGTTAGAGGAAATGACGGGGCAAAAAAATAATATAAAAACCACAGATGTTCTTACTGGGAATAATGGCAGAGTATAGTAAAGCTGACACCTACTTAATAATCCATTTAATCATGGTGGCAAGAATGATATTTGCCCAAAATTGAAAAGCTAGAGAAATTCCTTGGGAAGATGAGGCGATCAATAAGATACTACAATGCGCCGAAATGGATAGGTTGAAATTGGAACTGAAGGATAAAGACAAGTCAGAATACTACATAATATGGAATAAATTTTACCACTGGAGGGATATGAATGGGAATTTGCAAAATGGAATAAGGAATAAAGGCAAAGCAGAAAGAATATGAGAGATTATATGACTTACCTGAGGGGTGATGGGAAGGAATTAAAATGCATAAAGATTAAGTGTATATACGTATACAAATGTACGAAATTTCTTTCTGAGTGTAATATGTAATGACAAAAATGTATGTCAGAGAAGTCCACCACATTCAATGTTTTTAAAGATCGTACCTAATAAAATTTATTTTTTTTAAAAAAAAATCCTTGCCAAGAAAACTGTAGGGACTTACGTAGGTAGTTGCCAGGAGTCAAAAAATCAACTTGAAGGTGCGGATAGTGCTCATCGCTATTTTTTTGGCTGAGGGAGCCAACGTTATCCAAAGACACTTCCATGGTCATGTGGCCAGTGTGACTATACGCCGAAGCACAGAGAACGCTGTGACCTTCCCACTGAAGTGGTACCTATTTATCTACTCATGTTTGCATACTTTTGAACTGCTAGGTGGGCAGGAGCTGGAGCAAGGAACTGGAGTTCACCCCATCGTGTGGCCCACGGGTCTCAAACCCAGGCAGTCAGCTTCCCAGCTGACAAGCTCAGCGTCTTTCACCGCTAAGACACCGTGTTTCCTACAAAGAGTTAAATACCCCGCTAATGAAGACCATGGACTTTGAGTCTAATCCAGGAAGGCAACAGTTAAGTTCTAGCAAAACGGTTCATGTTTTACAAGACAAATACCTCTGGGTCTTTGATTTAAATCTTATTTTGAATCTGTGAATAGCAGCAATTTGTTGCACCAGACAATAATTCAAAGCTATGGTTTGTGTGAGTGCAAGAAAATAACTCATTCTACAATTAAAAGAAACACATTTCCTGAGGACAAAAAGAAAGAAAGAAAAACAAAAAAGCTATCCCCAAACAGAATGTCTCAAAGTAAACCCAGTATCAGGAAGAATGTTGTTGTTTTTTTTCAAAAAAGTCTTCCTTCCATAAGGTGGAAAACTCAGAAGAAGCAAAAAACTGAATTTGAATAAAACATAGCATGAAAAATACATGCAACTCTATTACTGTACTGGGATGTCCTTGCTAGGCTGTTAGACAGTTTAATTGATAGACCTTGCAGAAATAATTAAAACTAATTCAACCTGTTCAGCAGCCATCAAGGAGAACATTCATTTAACTAACAGCGAACAGGTTAGATTGTGAATGCAGGCTTTGTCAGATGATACAATTTGGAAAAAAAACAATTGATATTTGGATGCAAAGCTTAGGAAATGTACCATAAAATACAATCAGAGGTAGTATTCAGCAAGTTCTGGCCAGTTCTTGAGAACTGGTAGCGGAAATTTTGAGTAGTTCGGAAAACCGGCCAATCCCACCTCTGACTGGCCCCGCCAACCCCATCTATTCTCTGCCTCCCATTGAGTCCCAGCTGATCGACTGGGTCTTCTTTTGTGCCCTGCACAGGAGAACAGAGATGGAAAGCAGATTAGTGGGGTGGAGAGGGAAGGGTTGATTTTGCAGTATCCTTCCCCTGCTACGCCACCAAGCCATGCCACACCTGCCAAGCCACACCACGCCCACCAAGCCACACCTACAGAACTGGTAGTGAAAAAATTTGAATACCACCACTGAATATAATGTAGCTCAGTTCTAGGAGTATATATATTGTAGATTATTGATTTGCCCACAGAAGCCATGGGTGCCAAGTCCTCTGTAAAACCTGAAGATAGTAGTTACAGAAACTCAAAACTATTTCTTCAAAATTAAAAAGAAAAAAGAAAACCCAGCCACTGAAAGCTTCCGGAAATAGAGAAAGCTTCCTCCCAAGATTTCAGGATGCTCAAATGCGATCTCCTGAGATTTTAAGAAAGAAGGCTGGAATCTCAGGAGATTTCAGATCTAATGGCTCCCGGGTATTAGCCTTGCAAAGTAGTTCAGATAAGTCCAACAAGAAGCACTCTCTGTATCTTTATGTTTTAACATTATGCCAACAGAATAAAATCACAAAACTGCATCTCACTTACTTTGACCATGTCATGTGGGGGAATTCACTGGAGAAAGTAATTATGCTTGGAAGAATGAGCGGTAAAGGGAAAACGGGCTGTCAGAGAATGTGGTGGCTGGAGGCTATCCGAGATGATACCAGCCAGAGCATAGAACTCAACTCAATGCAAAGAAGTAGTGGAAGATCAGAAGACATGGAGGGACCTGGCCCGTAGAATCATGTCCAAGAGTCCAACATGACTGAATGGATAATGACTTCTCCTCCTCCTCCTCCTCCTCCTCCTCCTCCTCCTCCTCCTCCTCCTCCTCCTCCTCCTCCTCCTCCTCTTCTTCTCCTTCTTCTTCTCCTTCTCCTTCTCCTTCTCCTTCTTCTTCTTCATGCAAGCCTGAATATGCCCTTCCCTTTAACTTTACTGAAAACTAGAGAGAGTTCCTTCTGAGATGCTTTCAATGTTCTTCTTCCTTCACACTCAAATTCTGCCTAGACGTCAGCTCTTCCTTCTGTCTCCCAAGGTCATTTCCATATGCCGTTACACCTGAGCCAAAAGTAGGGTCTGGACCCTCTAGATGATCTTCCTCTCAGCTCTTCTTCATTCTAGGAAATGCTTCCGACTGTGTGATTGCTCAAGATGGGCCAATGTCACATGAAAACTTTGCTGACCTCTGGCACAAAGAGATAGCACAACGTAACAATGCAATAATACTTCACTGATTTGGTTTGACTCACCGTATATCTTGTTCCTCCAAGCCAAGAGATGCAACCCCTACTAGACCCATAGTATCATTTGGCTGCAATCGTCTGGTTGCACCCAAATGATAAAATAGGATAGCATTTCTCAACCTTGGCAACTTCAAGACGTGTTGACCCAGAATTCCCCAACCAAGATGCTGGCTTGAAGATCATACATCTTAAAGTTGCCAAAGTTGCCGTTGTAGGATCTTGGATAATCTCTCACAAGGAAACAAGTCTTTTCTCAGTTTCTATAGACTTTTTACGAGCTGCATGCTGTGTTAGATGATGGGCAGTGTGCACATTTTACAAATTTGAAACACCTGTATGAAAAAGTGTTTGCATTTCCATGCGTATTTCTTCAACCCAGTGACATTTTTTAACATATACGCATTACTTATGCATGCAAATAATGTTTCCCTAATGTAATACACTTCAGGGAATGTTTTTTTCCTGATATGAGTGCATGTATTTAGTGAGAACAAACTCTGAATAATGCAGATATTCTATGGGTCCAGGAGGTACAAATTTATATAAACACTCAGATGAACCTGATCTTCTGCCATTCCTATTTTTAGACAACCTAAAAATTATACTAATGGGAGAAAATGTGTTTTTCATTTGGTTAAAGCAGCTAAGAGCAATTGGCTTTGTCCATGGCAAACCATCATAAATCCATCACGAGTAACCAATATGGTGCCTAATACAGGTGTCCAGCTATTACTTAAGGTAACACTAACCTCAATTCCTTTTATGCAGATTATTTCCCCTTCTGCAATAATTTTATTGGTTCCAGGAGAAGAGAGCAATTCCATTCCTGTGTCGGCAAATATATTAAGAGATTTGTTAAAAGGGAAATATCTTTCCCTCCTTCTAATTCAACCATATCTTTGAGAGTGAAGTGTCTACGAAGATTCTCAGTCCTCCAGGTCATGGTTGTCCCAAAGGTGCTTTTTAAAGAGGCAACTGGACTTTCTGGTTTTTTTATTTTGAAAACGTTTCGCTTCTCACCCAAGAAGCTTCTTCAGCTCTTTGAGAATGAAACCTTTTTTAACTGCAAATAATTCATATATTTGTGAGAGGTATTCTGGGTTTGAAAATTACAGCAACTATGTGATAGGAAACATGAGCATATTCCAGAATTCCAAGTAAAATAAACACATTGAAATCACCATTAGTCTCTTAGCAACAATTCTTCTAGCAAAACCAACACTGTATCTGAGGGGGGGAAATTGAGGATTTTTTTTTCCATGTTGTAATTTGTTGGTACAATGGCTTGTCTACTACTGACTTTTGCTCTGTGATTTTCCATATTCTCATCTGGATTTTTTTAATCATCTGCTCAAACCATTCCACTCCTTTTACATGCCCCAAATTTTAACCACATCTCTATCGAGATGCCACAATGATCATAAGCATGAGGACTGCTTGCAAGTCATTTTATTCAAATGCTGTTGCAACTTCAAAAAATCACTACATGAATGGTTATATGTTGAGGCCCAACTTTTCCTTTCTATATAGAGAATCATAAGTCACAAAGTGGGACACGGTGGCTCAGGGGCTAAGATGCTGAGCTTGTCGATCAGAAAGGTCGGCAGTTTGGTGGTTCAAATCCCTAGTGCCACATAACGGAGTGAGCTCCGGTTACTTGGACCAGTTTCTGCCAACCTAGCAGTTCAAAAGCACATAAAAAATGCAAGTAGAAAAATAGAGACCACTTTGGTGGGAAGATAACAGTGTTCCATGCAACTTCAGTGTTTAGTCATGCCGGCCACATGACCACAGAGACATCTTCAGACAGCACTCTCTCTTTGGCTTTGTAACGGAGATGAACACCACCCCCTAGAGTCAGAAACGACTAGCACATATGTGTGAGGGGAACCTTTACCTTTAAATCACAAAGAACATGGCTAATGCCAAATCTGAAGGAGCTGTCCATGGTAGTAGCTCTTCCAAAGGGAGAACCATAAAAACATCGACTCTTTTCAAGCAACTATCAACAGTTAAAGGAAGATCGGCAATAGGTTTTTACTTGTCCTTGGTCCGTTTTCTTCTAGATTTCCAGATCATGTTATCGACCCTCACTTGGACTGGAAAAAAAGCCACTATCAAAGCAGAAGCAACTACCTGGAGCTATGAATTTTGAACAATATTTCAAAAAGTAAACCATCAACTATATACACTTAATCTGAAAAATAAGAGGTGCCTCAATCCATTATGTTACTCAGAAGGTGGTCATAGGATTCTTCACAGGTTCTAATCCTTGAAAAGTTTCCAAAACTGTGGAAATTAAATGGGCTACCTTGCAGTGGAAACATCTCAGCATAGCTATGAAGCCCCAGACAGCCAGGTTTGCTAGATATAGAAAACATTCTCTCCAGGTTAATCAGGGCTGGAACAGCAGAATATTTATAGATATGCACCTGTTCAACAGCCTTCTGTTAATTTGCCAGTAATGAATTTCATAACAATTTCATGCAAATGCCAGGACTTTAGTTTTCTAATCATTTCTTGTAAGCTTTTTCTTTGAGCAAAAAAAAAAAAAGGCCTCCGTGTCCTTCTCGTTCTCACCTGGAAGACAGGTGTGATTGCGATGTCACTGGCATAGAAAAAAAAGTTGCAACTAATCAACCCACTAATGGACGTGTGGGGATAGAGCGGGACCGGATTATTAGGATGATATGTAAGTGAAAAAAAATAAATAGAAAGAAGCATAGATACATGGGCTTCGAAAAATTTAGCAAAGGGTTTTCTGCCCGGTTGATGAGTGGGCTGGCCGTGGTAGGCGTGGCCTAATTGGGCTCCTGCACCATGGCGGGGGGGGGAGTTTTTGCCCTCCCTGGGCTCTGGAGGCTTTCCTTGAGCCTCCAGGAGGTCAAAAACAGCCTCCCCAGCTCCAGAGGCTCTCTGGAAGCCAGAAATGGTTCCATTTCCAGCCTTCCTCAACTTCCGGGAGGCCCATTTATCACCCTCTCCGAGCCTCCTTGTGTGCCCTGCATTTACCTGCATCCAAAACAGGCCATGTGGGAACTCCTGGGAGCAGAGGGGAGGGCAGAGGATGGGTGGGCAGGGCCATCCAGGAGTGGGATTTTTGGGGGGGGGAATTCTCCAAACTGCACAGAATCTTAATGAGGGGCTATCCCAAACTTCTGCAAACCCCCCCTGGATACAGTCTCACCTCCCCTCTTTTCTGAGCATTGACAACTGTAGAGAAGGAACCAGAGGAGGGATACCTAGTTTTTCAAAATGGTGAATGAGAAGAAGCAGTTTATATCTAACTTGGTATATCCCCTTCTCCCAACGCCCCTCATGAAAAATTAAACCAATAAATCAAGACCCAGAGGTGCTTTTTTTCAAGGGACAACTGGACTTTCTTGTTTTTTTTTCTTTGGAAGACGTTTTGCTTCTCATCCAAGAAGCTTCTTCAGCTCTGACCGGATAGTGGGGAATGGAAGGATTTATATTCTTTGCAGACAGCTGGTTATATGCATCCTTTTTAGAGGGTCATTGAGGCCACTTGGAGGTTTATCTGTGTCCTCAGGGTCACCTGAGTAGTGCAAATGGTTCCTGTAGTCTGCATTTTTTTTCCCTCTGGAAATCCACTCCTACTCCCACACCGTTCAAACAGTGTTTAATCCCAAACGGTATAGCTAAAAGTCTGTAGAGATTCTCAGTCCTCCAGGTCATGGTTATGGAAGCTTCTTGGATGAGAAGCTAAACATCTTCAGAAGAAGAAGAAAAAACCCAGAAAGTGCAGTTGCTTCCTAAAAAGGAGGACAACCATGACCTGGAGGACTGAGAACCTCCACAGACCAATAAATCAAGAGTTCACACAGACTTGCTGACACAGAATCTATAAGAAATTGTACTAGTCCCAAAGATGCTTTTTCAAAAGGCAACTGGACTTCCTTTGTTTTTCCTCGAAAATGTTTCACTTCTCATCCTCATTCTTCGGTTCTGACAATGGTGGAAGATGGAAGCATTTATATTCATCTAGTCTGTTTATCTCAGAGAGAGTACTAATGGCCAGATGACTGCAAGGAATATAAACCCTTCCATCCTCCACAATTCAGTCAGAACCGAAGAAGCTTTTTTGGATGAGAAGTGAAATGTTTTCAAGGAAAAACAAAGAAAGTCCAATTGCCTTTTGAAAAAGCATATTTGGGACATATTATTAAATGTTCCCTTGGATTATCTAACAACAAAGAAAGAACCCAGTGGATGCAGACATGAAGTCCAAAATTTAAGTCTTTCTCCAGTCTTTAGAGATTATTTTGGGGGGCATCCCTGATCTTAGATTCTAGAAAATTACTCACAAATTACTCATTGCTGTTAATGACTGATCAACGCAGCCTTACCAAAGTGTATTTCTCCTACCATTCTAAGAATTACCACTCAGTCTGGCAAGAAAAGCCCTGGAAAATTTCAGACAATAGGAAAACAGGAAGGCAGAATTCTGAAGACCCAGGCTGGTGTTGAGATTTATTTCAACATCAATAGGAGGAAAATGCAAGTATGTATGTTCGAATGTGTGTAAATATTTTCTGTTCCTCAACTGGCATTATTCCATTCGGGACTGCAAATTATCGATGCTCTTAAATCCCACCGCCCTATCTCCTGAAATGAATTAAACTAGCACTCAATTACATGGTTGCCATTTACATTTTCTCTCATTAGGGTCGTATATTTAAAGGACATTCACCGAGTTCTGTAAGAGTGAAGACCTAGGGTATAAATTTTTTAGAAAGTTTTCGTGGGAAGAGAGCCACCTGGGATGTAAATCTTGTCACCGATGTCAGCATGGCATTAATTTCTGGGTAATTTAATTCCTTTTTTCCCCTCAGTGAGATGTCAATGGAAGACTGTGAGAGTCAGTCAAAGTTCAAAGAATGCTAAATGCAGTTCAAGGCCACTTTAGATATGCTCCCACTGTGCATATTTGCTTAATTATCCCTTCCTGGTCATGAGATTCAATATGCAATATTAACTGTGTAAAGGTAAAGGTTCCCCTCGCACATGCGTACTAGTCGTTTCCGACTCTAGGGGACGATGCTCATCTCCGCTATAAAGTTGAAGAGCCAGTGATGTCCGAAGACGTCTTTGTGGTCATGTGGCCGGCATGACCAAACGCCGAAAGCACACAGAATGCTGTTCCCTTCCCACCAAAGGTGGTCCCTATTTTTCTACTTGCATTTTTTACACGCTTTTGAACTGCTAGGTAGGGACAAGTAACGGGAGTTCACTCCGTTACGTGGCGCTAGGGATTCAAACCGCCGAACTGCCGACCTTTCTGATTGACAAGCTCAGCGTCTTAGCCACTGAGCCACCGTGTCCCCTATTAACCGTCTAGTCCAATCCAAATTCATGACCTGAAAAAAACAGCAGAAGTAAGATTAGATCTTGCTTCAACCCTGTGTCATAAGCTGACAGTCCTTTTTCCTTCAAGAGAGGCAGAAACCTTTTCAAGCTGAGATATAATTAGTGTGATCTTCCTACAAGAATGTTATACCTCCATGTTTGATACAAGGAAGAGAGAGTGAGAGAGTGAGAGAGAGAGAGAGAGAGAGACAGAGAGAGAGAGAGAGAGAGAGAGACAGAGAGAGAGAGAGACAGAGAGAGAGAGAGAGAGAAACAAGGATGATGCTAACTTTTTTTCCCCTATACTGAGGAATTTTTCATTTTCAACCCGGACATCAATTAGAATCATGCTTCAATGTCACGTAGCCAAGATGGTGTAATCTTTTTGTATGGATGGGTGTACTTCTGTCAAGGTTAACTCTTGGTAACTGATTGGACTAGCCTTTACAATTTAGGGGGGCAAGGTTTTTCAAAGTGTTTGCCCTTACTTTCTTCTTCAGAGCTTAGAGAGAATGACTGGCCTGGAAATGGCAAAGGACTTGCCTGCGGTGCTTCTGGCAGCCCAAAGGGGGCACACAGGGGCCAGATACAGCCCCCTGCACACCCCATTTTCGGCCTGGATGGCCTCCTGCAGCAGTTTTGGCCAGCAAAGTACTGCAGGGGGCCGCCCAGGCTGAAAATGGGACATGAGGCCCCCGCTTGAGGGCTCCCCTGTGCCCCGTTTTGGCTGGCAGGGTGCTGCAGGAAGCATCGGTCCCATCTCCGCGTTCCCCCGCCCCAGCCAGCCCGTGGAGGACAATACTGATGCGGCCCTCGAAAAAAATCAAGTTTGACACCCCTGCTATGCACCCAATAACCCTATATACCTGTGATGGCGAACCAATGGCACACATGCCACAGATGGTATGCAGAGCCATTTGTGCCAGCATGTGAACTGCAGGCAAACTTACCTCACTGTGCACCTCACAGCTGTTTTTCGGCCTCCCAAAGGCTTGAGGAAGGCTTCTGCAGGCTTCTGCGGGCTTTGCAGGCCAAAAATTAGCCCCGTTTCATCACTTCCTGTTTTTCTGAAAATACCGGAAGTGAGGAAACGGGGCTAGTTTTCAGCCCGCAAAGCCTACAGAAGCCTTCCTCAAGCCTTTGGGAGGCTGAAAATGGCCTCAAACCAGCCAAAAATCAACTGTGAGGCACAGTGCAGGTAAGGGGGTGGCATGGGTGGGTGGGTGGGGATTACGCATGCATGCGTAGAGGGCGTTGGAGGCACGCATTGCCTTCTGGGTGCTGGCATGCAAGTGGCACAGGAGCCCAAAAAGGTTAGCCACCCCTGCTATATACGGATTTGTAATCCTTTCGTTCCAGGAGGAATAATTTCTTGAACTGCAGCATGCAAGAAAATGTGTTTGTTTTTTCCTGCGATTTCAATGCCACTGATCAATTGACTCCCACCAATAACCTTTACCTAGATGTAATGAAAGGATGACTTATCCTTGGTCTATGTTTTTTTTAAAAAAAAACCCATCATTACACAGCTGGGGGATGCAGTATCATTTTGACCTTTTCAATACACCTGGAGTTAAGCTTTAACTTAGCTGACAATCTATCAACTGAGGATTTAAAATGAGGCAATAATCAATTTTCAGCAAGATTTAGGTGCCATTGTGAAACAGGGCTTAAAATAGTTGAAGGTTAGAGCCACTGTGGGAACGATAAGATGCTTCACCAATGGTGCATGAATCAAGATTTGTGGAATTCGGGATCAGACAGGCCCCAAACAAACCCATTTTCTTGCTGCAAGAAATAAAAAAGATAATTTTAAAAGGTGACATGTGACTTTTTTTTTTAAAGAAGAGGTTGCTAGATTTAAAAGTATTGTTTTTTCTTTTTATCAGCAGTAATCCCTTCCCATTCTTTCAAAAAATTTGATTTTTCAGTCTTTCGAAACATCAGAACTCTTGGTAGTGCACTAAGCTACTTAAAAAGTGCCTTACTTATTCCAGGAGTTAGGATGATTTCCCATGTAAATTGTGATGATCATGCCCTCCCATGGGACAAAGTCTAGGGCAGTCTGTTTTTTTAAACAAACCAGAAAGTTTGAGAAAAATTACATTCATCAAGGTGCCTGCTTAAGGAACAGAAAATAAAACGACCATCCCTCTGAATGGCGTTCGAGGCTGCAATTTAGAACCAAGCAGAATGCTTTTCATTTTAAATGGCGATTTTGATATTGTTTGTGTTTCTGCTCAGAGGCAGAACTGTGGAGAAATTAGCATGGGTGTGAGTTCAGATAAAATCTGTTGTTACACAGAAAGGCATGGCGTTTGTGGTGGCTGACAGTTTCCCTTTCAAAATATCACTCTGTTTGAAATCTGCATGCTGAGATGTAATTGTTGCATATTTTAAAATGTAGATTTGCCAGAGTTGTGTTAAAAGGGGGAAAAAAAGAATACATTAGAAGTGCAAACAGAAATGTTGGCAATTAACAAAGCTTTGGAGACAGTTCATACCTTAAAGAAGTATGTATGTGAGCATTTTTATGTATCTCTAAACACCTTCATTCACCCAAAAAACTGACCATGATGAAACAAATTGGTGAAAGCTAATTGCATACCATCATGATATGAAGATTTTAAGGTGGGACTAGAACTCACAGTCTCCAGGTGATTGGCCAAGTCACCCAGATGGCTTTCGTGCCTAAGGCGGGACTACATCTCACTGTCTCCTGATGATTGGTCCAAAGTCACCAGATGGCTTTCATGCCTAAGGCGGGACTACATATCACTGTCTCCTGATGATTGGTCCAAAGTCACCCAGATGGCTTTCATGCCTAAGGCAGGACTACATCTCACTGTCTCCTGATGATTGGTCCAAAGTCACCCAGATGGCTTTCGTGCCTAAGGCAGGACTAAAACTCAAGTCCCCTGGTTTCTAAGCCAGCATTTTCATCACTATATAGGTTGCACTTTACATTACTCAAAAGGAAAAGCCACGGAATATCCAGAACTGCAGGGCAAAAGATCTCTCCTCCTCCCTGCGCTTTCCTTGTAAAAGGATTGTATTTTATCTTATGGATCCAATTTCTTTTTTTCTATCTTTTTATTAACAAGTGCTATAAATACAGTTGACTAAGCCGATCACCAAAAGGTAATACGATAGAGTTAAACTGCCCCGCAGTTGGTTCAATTATCAAAAATGACGGACTTTTACAAAGGGCTCCTTTTCGCCTCCCTCCCTAATATGGATCAATGTTAGCTCTTCCGCCACCACCTTTCCATTTTCTGATGCTCGTTGTTATCTACAAAAACATGCACGGCCTAAACTCTGATAGCATTCATCACAAGGCCTGGGAAGACGTTCGTTTTGCTGACAGCAGAACCCATTATCATTTTTATTCTGAAGATTTTTAATGGCAGTTCCAAACATTGAACTCTGGTTCTTTATTTTATTTTTTTCTCCCCAAGGGATAGCATAAGTAACGAAGAGAAGAAGGAGAAACAAGGAAGGGAATCACCTCACGTCTGAAGGCAACTTCTGTTCCATTGTCCCAAAGGTGCTTTTGTTTTTTTCCAAGAGGCAACTGGACTTTCTGTTTTTTCTTTGAAGAGGTTTTGCTTCTCAGCCCAGGAGCTTCTTCAGCTTCTCTCGGAAGCTTCTTCTGCTCTCAGAACTGAAGAAGCTTCTCGGGTGAGAAGCCATGACCTGTATGACTGAGAATCTCAATAGATCTCCTGTTCCATTGGTTCATTGTCCTCACCATTAGGAAGTTCCTCCTTGATTCCAGGTTGCTTCTCTCCTTGATTGATTTCCATCCATTGTTTCTTGTCCTGCCATCAGGCACTTTGGAAAATCAAAAGGTATTGCTGCTTTGAATCTCTTGTTCATTAACTGTTTTATAATTTGTTAAAAAAAATTGTATATGTCTTTTCATTCTTGATCATGAGCTGTCCAACTTTTCAGCATTTTTAGCTGAACATTGGGGGTTGGGGCCGGTATATAAATATTTTAAATAAATAAATATGGCCAGAAAAGAAACAGAGAACCAAGATCATGTGAAGCATTAGTGACACTTTACAAAACCCTAGTAAGACCACACCTGGAATACTGCAACCAATGTTGGTCACCATATTACAAAAAAGATTTTGAGACTTTGGAAAAAGTTCAGAGAACAGCAAGTAAGATGATCAAAGGCCTGGAGACTAAACCATATGAAGAACGACTGCAGGTTTTGGGTCTGGCATAGTCTAAAGAAAAGAAGAATTAGGGGTGACATGATAGCAGTGTTTCAGTATTTGAGAGGCTGCCCAGGGGTGGGATTCAAATGTTTTAACCGGTTCTTGTGGGTGTGGCTTAGGTGGTGGACATGGCTTGGTGGTCATGTGACTGGATGGACATGGCTTGGTGGTCATGTTATTGGCTGGGTGTGGCTAACTCAATATCACTCACATTGAGGCACGCATCTCCTCGCCTGGCTTCTCATGACTGTGGGGATGCTGCAACAGTCTTAAGTGTGAAAAATGGTCATAAGTCACTTTTTTCAGTGCCATTGTAACTTTGAATGGTCACTCCACACAAGCAAAGTACCAGCAAAGGAGGGGGGAAAAAACTCCAGAGACGTTCCTGAGACAGGAAGTCTAGTCCTGCCAAGAATGTAATAAGGGTTAATGGAGAGGCAGTTTCTGTAAGCAACACCAGAATGTTTCCTTCCCGCCTTCCTTACAGGATTAGGCCAGTAATTTCTTCTAACAACCGGTTCTCCAAACTGCTTAGAATGTTAACAACTGGTTCTAGCGAATAGGTGCAAACTGGTAGAATCCTACCCCTGGGGCTGCAACAAAGAGAGAGGGTTAACTTATTCCCCAAAGCACCTGAAGGCAGGACAAGAAGCAATGGATGGAAACCAATCAAGGAGAGAAGCAACCTGGAATTAAGGAGAAACTTCCGAACAGTGAGGACAACTAACCAGGGGAACAGCTTGCCACCAGAAATTGTGGGCGCTCCATCACTGGAGGTTTTTAAGAAGAGACTGGACAGTCACTTGTCTGCAATTGTATAGGTCAGTGGTGGCTAAACTTCATGGGCTCCTGTGCCAAAAATTGTATGCATGCTCACGCTTGCACACTCGCTTACCAGCACCCAGAAGGCATCTGGATTCGCCATCATGGGTATAGGTTCTCCTGCTTGGACTAGAAAACCTCCTAGGTCCCTTCCAGCTCTATTCTAACATATACATATACAGTACATATACATTTTCAGCCTATATAATTAATAAAGTTTCCATGGAGAGCATCGTCACATCGATTCTTTCCCCCATCCTTTGTGTGTAAAGAACAAAGAAAGTGTTCTGGGTGTTTAAGTGAGAACATGAATGCCTGCATTTCTTTGATGTTTGGTCCAATTTATTTAACTTTCTTCTAAACGGTGTGTGTGTCATTCACTTCGACGTCCCCCACCAAGTATTTGTTTGATCGATTTTTTTTCACAGCTTTACCACAACTCAGGCTCTGATAAAGATTGGAGGCGTCTTTTAATGAAAGTGAGAACGACTACATCAATAGTTCCTTTTGGAAACGATCAGCTGGGACTCAATAGGAGGCAGAGGATAGATGGGGGTGGGGCCAGTCAGAGGTGGGATTTGCTGGTTCTCAGAACTACTCAAAATTTCCACTACCGGTTCTCCAGAACTGGTCAGAACCTGCTGAATACCACCTCTGGTGTGTGTGTTTGAAAAGGCAACTGGACTGATTTTTCTTCTTCCTCCTCAAAAAGCATCAATCCAGTTGCCTTTCAAAGCAAAAAAAAATCCCCAACCATCTTTTTAAATTATTATTTTAAAGTTTTATCGGATTTTTATTTTTAAATATGCATCAATATTTAGAACCTCGGAGGCGCAGTGGTAGAGTGCAGTAGTGCAGGCCATTTCTGACTATCGGCTGCCTGCAATTTGGCAGTTCAAATCTCACCAGGCTCAACGCTGACTCAGCCTTCCATCCTTCCGAGGTGGGTAAAATGAGGACCAGATTGTTGAGGACAATATGCTGACTCTGTAAAGTGCTTAGAGGAAGCTGTAAAAAGCACTGTAAAGTCTAAGTGCTATTGCTATTTTCCTTCCTTCCTTCCTTCCTTCCTTCCTTCCTTCCTTCCTTCCTTCCTTCCTTCCTTCCTTCCTTCCTTCCTTCCTTCCTTCCCAGTGGTTAGAATGCAGTATTGCAGACTAGCTCTACCCACTGCCACGAGTTTGATCCTGACCGGCTCAAAGTTGACTCAGCCTTCCATCCTTCTGTAAAATGAGGACCCAGGTTGCTGGGGGTGATAGGCTGACTCTGTAAACTGCTTAGAGAGGGCTGTAAAGCACTATAAAGTGGTATATAAGCCTAACTGCTAGTGCTATTGCTAATATCAAGAAAACCAAAAAAAAAAAAAACCCACCATCTTTGAGACCAGAGATGCAAAGGATTGTTGGCTTTGTTTCATGGTTACATTGTGGTGTGTCATCCCTCCGAAATCAATGGAAGCATCAGCGAATTATCATCCCTGATGCCATTTTGGAAATCTTCAAGGCTGCCACAGCAAGGCTAGTTGCAGCTGTGGGAATGTGAGGTGGGGAGATAGAGACAGCTGGGGTGGTGGGGGTAGCTGAGATGGTATTCCACAGGTTCTGACTAGTTCTGGAGAACCAGTAGCAGAAATTTTGAATAGTTTGGAGAACCGGCAAATACCACTTCTGACTGGCCCCGCCCCCATCTATTCTCTGCCTCCTGAGTCCCAACTGATTGGCTGGGTCTTCCTTTGTTGCCCTGCACAGGAGAACAGGGCTGGAAAGCAGGTTAGTGGGGTGGGGAGGGAATGGGATTTTGCAGTATCCTTCCCCTGCCATGCCCACCAAGCCACACCCACCAAGCCACACCATGCCCACCAACCCACACCTACAGAACCGATAGTAAAAAAAATTGAATCCCACCACTGGATGGTAGCCAAAATAACATTCTTTCCTGTGGGAGCCAAGGATGTCAACACCAGGTGTTGGGAAGGCATGGACCAAAGGCAGCCGAAGGAAGATTGTGACCTGAATGGGCCATGTGATGGACATGTGACTGGGGGGGGCAAGAAATTTGGGTTTTGATTTGGGTTGGGAAAACCTCCGGTCCTTCAGAGTCGGGTTTTTCACCAGCTGTGCCAAGATGGCATTCTCAATAAATTCTTACTTTGAGGAAACTCCAGACCTCAGAATTTTGATTTTGTTGTGTCTGTTAACTTGGTATCCTGACACGAATAATAAACAGAGGAACATTTCCAATACAACCGGCTGGTAAATTTCTGTTCATTTCTGTTAGTCCCCCAAAAGGGTCAATTTTAACAGATGCCATCTTGAAAAATAGAATAAATACCTTCCAATATTTTCCATCTTGCATGCTATAGATTTACAAGGACAATAGTGGAATGCAAGACCTGGACACCACAGCTGCCTTACAGAATTTCCTTCCTCCTTCCCTCCCCCCGCCAAGATTTGTCACCCAATTTTGCTTTTCATCATGACAGAGATGGATGACAGTGATTAATTCTGCCAGGGGAGGGGACTAGTTCTATTAACCATATTTAATTAATTTGACGTTCAGTTTATATGCCAATGCAATCCAGTCAAATTTAGGGGTTGTTGTTGTTGTTGTTGTTGTTTTGTCCTGCCCGTGCTGATTTCTTTGCAACAGGCCACTTGGAATAAAATCTGTTTTACCTCTTTGTGTGGGCACAGCGCTTTAGGCATGAACTAGAACTTGGAGAATAAAATATGTCGGAATTCTTCCGACAGGAAGGTAAGGTCTGAGCCAAGGGTGGGCTGCTGGGGGTTCGCAGGGGTTCGGGAGAGCCCCTAGCTAAGATTCTGTGCACTTTGGAGAACCCCCAAATCCCACTCCTGGCTGGCCCCGCCCACCCCACCCCTCCCAGGAGTCCCCACGTGGTCTGTTTTGGATGCAGGTAAGTGCAGGGCACGCATGGAGGCTCGGGAAGGGAAAAAATGGGCCTCCCAGAAGTTTGGGAGAAGTTGGGCCCATTTCTGGCTTCCAGAGAGCCTCCAGAGCCCAGGGAGGCCATTTTTGTCCTCCTGGAGGCTCGAGGAAAGCCTCCAGAGCCCGAGGAGGGCAAAAATGCCCCCCTTCCGTGGTGCAGGAGGTCAACTAGGCCACACCCATCATGGACACGCCCATCCTGCAACTAGGCAGAGAGCCCTTTGGTAAAATTTTTGAAGCCCACCTGTGGTCCGAGCAGCAACTAATTCTTGCTATTAGAATGTTGTGGGTCCCGATCTTCTAAGGAGGTACATTTGATGGGACTCAGAAGAAGGGCCTTCTCTGTGATATTCCCTATGGAATATCATCCAGGAGTGGGATTCTATCAGTTCGCACCTATTCGCTAAAACCGGTTGTTAACATTCTAAGCAGTTCGGAGAACCGGTTGTTAGAAGAAATTACTGGCCTAATCCTGTAAGGAAGGCAGGAAGGAAACATTCTGGTGTTGCTTACAGAAACTGCCTCTCCATTAACCCTTATTGCATTCTTGGCAGGACTAGACTTCCTGTCTCTGGAACTTCTCTGGAGTTATTTTTCCCTCCTTTGCTGGTACTTTGCTTGTGTGGAGTGACCATTCAAAGTTACAATGGCACTGAAAAAAGGGACTTATGACCATTTTTCACACTTACGACTGTTGCAGCATCTCCGCAGTCATGAGAGGTCAGGCAAGGAGATGTGTGCCTCGATGTGAGTGATATTGAGTTGGCCACATCCAGCCAGTCACATGACCACCAAGCCACGTCAACCCGGTCACATGACCACCAAGCCACACCCACCACTTAAGCCACACCCACAGAACCAGTTGTTTAAAAAATTGAATCCCACCTCTGATATCATCCCTTCAGAAATTAGACTTCCTAGAGCCTTGGGAAAGAGCCCCTTTCAAGGATTCTAGGCTGATTTCCTTCTTAGACCCTTGGGATCTAAGGATTCTAGGCTGGTTTCCTTCTTAGATCCTTGGGATCTAAGGATTCTAGGCTGATTTCCTTCCTAGATCCTTGGGATCTAAAGATTCTAGGCTGATTTCCTTCTTAGACCCTTGGGATCTAAGGATTCTAGGCTGATTTCCTTCTTAGATCCTTGGGATCTAAGGATTCTAGGCTGATTTCCTTCTTAGATCCTTGGGATCTAAGGATTCTAGGCTGATTTCCTTCTTAGATCCTTGGGATCTAAGGATTCTAGGCTGGTTTCCTTCTTAGATCCTTGGAAAAGAGCCCCTCCCTCCTACAACTTTGCACCACTTTCCATTACAAGTACAAAGCTTCTGGTGTAGCTACGATTCCCTTCGTAGTGGCAGTGAAAATTCAGGGGCCAAGAGTTCATTCTTATTTAATATTAACCTCATCAATTGTGGATTGCAAGCACGGTGTGAATCATTTTCTGAACGGAATGGAATTAACACGGCTGGTTGTTGTTGTTATTGTTTTAATCGTCTAACTCCCACGGAAAAATGTGGGGGGGGAAGTGCCTCGTTTCAGATAAAAGGGAAACACCCACTTCTTTTATCAGGTTGAATGTAATAGATTTTGCCCGACAACTCACTTTAATTAGTGAGCCATTATGCTCACAATGGCAGACATCATGAGGGGGAGGGGGGAGTGACCAAGGTTCATTTGATGCAAGCAAATGATGGAGCTAATAAGGTCCATCTGGATTTGCCAAGATGGGAAACGACATCTCGAAAGAGGGAAGGAGATAAATTCATTACAATATGTAAGTGACAGTCTCCAACTTCAGGGATTCATTTTACAGGCTGTAATGAGGAATGCTTGACACAGAGACAATTTCATTAGTGAATTCTTAGAGATCTAAGGAAGGGAAAAGGGAAAACAGATCACTTATTAGCTGACCACTTAAATAGGAGAGAGAGTAGGGGGAGGAAGGCGTTTTATTGTGACAAATTATTTAAGTATAGGGGAAAAGTTTTAGTAAAGAGTAAACAGACATTAAAGAGGCCTGGACTTAGGCCTCTAATGGGAGTGTAGAGATTCCAAACTGCTGATGCGTTTGATCCCACCCTCAAACTGAGCCTCCTACACAAAATAATGACTATATTCCATTTGCAGTTCTACTACCGCCTCCTCACCATTTTAAATTGTCTTTGAAGAGGTCTCCTCTGAATTTGCAGAACAGGAAAATTCCATGTTCCATTTTTTGAAAATCATAACTCAGAAAAACACCTCTCTTTCTGTTTTGGCCTTTAAGGGAAAGCATTTTAACAATATGGGAGATAACATCCAAAATTGTAATGAATTCAGTTGCTGGGCTGAACAGGAAAAGATTAACTGCATCGTTGGCCAGAACTTTCTCATTTTACTGAGATTGAGAAAAAGAATGTAAGAAAAATAGAATGACTGCCATTTCCTTTCTGTGGTATTTCATCCCGGCTCAGGATTGCTAAGGAGCAGCTAACATAAACACTTCTGTGATCAAAGTCAATTATCTCCCAAAAAGATCCGGTGAAAGAAGCTTGAAAATGACAAAATTAGACCTGAGGCGACAACTGTGACAAAGCTCGCTCGGAAAATATTGGAAAGGAGGGATCAGACCTATCGCCATTAGAAATGAGCCCGTCGCGCAAACAGATTTGCCCCGAATGAACTTGATGGTCTTCAAAATGTACCAGCAGATGCAAAAGTAGCACCAAGCAAGGACTGAGTTAATCTGATCCGTGGGCAGAAAGAATTAAAAAGAGAAAGAGAAGCGGAGAAATATAACCAACTTAAGGAATTTGCTGGTTTTGTGGCAGAAAAGTATAGCATACTGACATTGATTTGAGTTCAGAAATATGTTGTCACCTGGCCTTGACAAGGGTGTGAGCTCCCAGCCGGGAGGCTGCAAATTAAGTCAGTTCAAACAGAGAAATAGACAAACCTCAGTTCTGGCAAGACAGTCTTTGTCCCACGAAATGCACAAGGAGCAAACTTTCCAGAAATGTGAATGGTTGTCTGTGACAACCAAACTCCTTTCCTCC
The DNA here is from genome assembly GCF_049901735.1 of Notechis scutatus. NCBI lineage: Eukaryota > Metazoa > Chordata > Lepidosauria > Squamata > Elapidae > Notechis > Notechis scutatus. The sequence goes on from NC_142018.1 coordinate 17,703,263, forward strand.
TGTTTATTCCACAGCCAGAAAGGAGCCAGTTAATGTCCACATTTGTTTTGCTTCCCTGGCCAGCTCATTGTCCTCCGTTGTTCACCTTTCCTATCTGCTCTGCGCTTACGCGCAGGCCCCAGCTAGTCCTCCTCCTCACTCATTTCTGACTCCAAAGGCAGCTGCCTCTCTGGCTGGGAAATGCCGGATGGCCCTGGTTCTATCTCTGATGCTGAGCGTCCATCAGAGCCTTCTCCAGGCTCCAGAACTGGCCCAAGTTCATCCCCAACCTCCTCCTCATCCAAGTCGGCCACCAGCTCTGCTGGCAGCTGGCAGGCCACAACAAAATATGTCAAAGCTGTCCCATTCATTTTTCCTTAGGAAATTCTAAAGATTTTAGAAGAATCTAAAAGTTCTTTATCAATTCCTTTCGAAAGGAGTTTTTATTATGTATGCTTAGAATCTATCATTCAAAAGAGGGAGGTGCAACAGAATGCCCTAAAAGACTTCAAGAGCAATTCATATGAAAATGAATTTATTATGAAAAGATAATCCAGAGAGTTCATTCAATGGGCCTTTACTTTGACAACGCTCGGGTTGACCTCAATGGGATATCACTGCCTGTCAACAGCTCAATTCTTGGCTTTGCCCCTATCAAACCTTTTCCCTGCAGGATGCTTTTTTATATGCATGTAGTAATTTTAAAAAAAAGAAGAAGTCAACCCGTTCTGGATTTGTTTCTCATGCTTACCTCCAAAGAGCATTTTAGAATGTTCCACTTTGACTCTGTAGACTGGAGGACAAAACTGTTCTGTAGACAAATGAACTTCTGGAGAACAACTAGATTATAGGCAGATCTATGGAGGCTGTTGCTTCAGCAGCAACAAGATAACTTAGTTTGGGAATACTGAAGCCAACTTAACAAGATAGACTGCTGAGTCTTAGTTTAATATTGGCAAAAGGAGAACATGGAGAAAAGAGAATAACAATGTTGGAAGAGATTTTAGAAGTCTTCTAATCTAATCTATTGCTCAAGTGGGAGAGTCCAATTCTGGAAAAATGGTTGTCCAATCTCTTCTCGAAAACCTCCAGTGATGGAGCAACTACAACTTCCAGAGGTAGGTTGTTCCCCTGATTAATTGTACTCATGGTCAGGAAATTTCTCCTAAGTTCTAGGTTGCTTTTCTCTTTAATGATCTTTCATCGATTACTTCCTTTCCTGCCCTCAGGTTTGACCCCTTCTTCTTTGTGGCAGCCCCTCAAATATTGGAAGACTGCTATCATGCCACTCCTAACCCTTCTCTTCATTGGACTAGACACAACCAGGTCCTGCAACCATTCATTACACATTTTAGCCACCCCAATCATTGTCATGGGGGACGCGGTGGCTCAGCAGATAAAATGCTGAGCTTGTCGATCAGAAAGGTCAGCGGTTCGGCTGTTCGAATCCCTAGTGCCGCGTAATGGAGTGAGCTCCCGTTACTTGTCCCAGCTTCTGCCAACCTAGCAGTAGCATGTAAAAAAATGCAAGTAGAAAAATAAAGACCACCTTTGGTGGGAGGGTAACAGCGTTCCATGCGCCTTTGGCATTTAGTCATGCCAGCCACAGGACCACGGAGACATCTTCGGACAGTTCTGGCTGTTCGGCTTTGTGACGGAGATCAGCACCACCCCTTAGAGCCAGAAGAGACTAGCAAATATGTGCAAGGGGAACCTTTACCTTTACTTTTAATCATTGTCATTCTTCTCTGCACACTTTCTAGTGTAACAAAGACTCTACTGCATCTGAGGAGAACTAATTAATCTATGGAGTGGACGTAAATAAGTCAGACAAAGAAACACACACAATTCTGTTCTCCAGCATCTCAACAAGATTGGGAGCAAGCCTATGGAGGCTGATCCTTTAGTACCTTCTAGATCAAGAGTCTTCAAACTTGGCAAGTTTAAGACTTGTGTACTTCAAACTCCCAGAATTCCTGAGCTAACATGATTGGAGGAGGGATTCTGGGAGTTGAAGTCCACAAGTCTTAAAGCTGTCCAAGTTTGTAGACCCCTGTTCTACATCTACGACAAGAGTCTTCAAACTTAGAAGTTTAAGACTTGTGGACTTCAAACTCTCAGAATTCCTAAGCTAACATGACTGGAGGAGGAATTCTGTGAGTTGGAGTCCATAAGTCTTAAAGCTGTCCAAGATTGAAGACCCGGGGTGGGATTCAATTTTTTTAACAACTGGTTCTGTGGGCATGGCTTAGTTGGTGGGTGTGGCTTGCTGGTCATGTAACTAGGTGGGCGTGGCCAACTCAACATCACTCACATCAAGGGGCACTTCTCCTCACCTGGCCTCTCATGACAGTGGGGATGCTGCAATGGTCGTAAGTGTGAAAAATGGTCATAAGTCATTTTTTTCAGTGCCATTGTAACTTTAAATGGTCACCTGTTTTAGACCAAAACTCAAAAAGGGTATGTAAACTCACCTTCGAATGTTAATCTTTCTAGCTAGCCAAGAAGCCTTGCTGAAGGTCACTCATCTTGGTTCCTTGTCATTAAAAAGCTTCTTTCTGGCAGCTCTGCTTCATTATTCAATTCTTTCGTCAAAGTGCTAACTCCAACAGGGGAGTATTTCCTCCCAACAGCAGTGTAAAAAGCTTAAAACAACCCTTCCCCTTTAAGAAAGTACCAGCAAAGGAAAAAAAAAAAAAAACCTCCTTTGGAGACAGTAAGTCTAGGCATACTGCCAAGAATGCAAGAAGGGTGGAAAAAAAACAAGATTTCTTCCAATAACCGGTTCTCTGAACTGCTTAGAAAGTTAACGACCGGTTCTAGCGAATAGGTGAGAACCTGTAGAATGCCACCCCTGTGAAGACCCCTGTTCTAGAGTCCAAAAAAATTCATCCCAATCCTGATAGAGAAATCATAATTGATAGTTACATTTTACTTTGGGGTTGGTGCAGTGGTCAGGCTGAAGTCTACGCCCAACCGTGATTTCCAATATGTGACCTTCATTTTCCCACCTCCCAAGATAGGTTGCCAAAAGTAACCATTGCATTCTATCTAATGCTGACCTGATTCTGTTAGCAGTGGATTCCATGCCATTTTCCATTTTTCTAATTGGATCGCTGGCAAGGAGACCCCATTTAGTATTTTTAAAATAACCACTAACTACAACAAATGTCACATTTGGTACAGAATGTTCTTTGTCTGTGTGTGCATGTGTGCTTACGCACCCTAAAATTTCATTATCAAAAGAACATTTTTTTATAAAAAAAAAAGCTGTTTTGGCAAGAACAAAAAGGTATAGCAAAGCCAACCCCATTTGAGTGAAACAGGAAAACATTTTCCCGATTCATCTGCAAATGTGTTTCCAAAGGCAGAAGGGAAAGTGTTTGCATTTTCTTTACAGCCACAGTTTGCGCTCTTTCTGTCTTTTCAGTGAGAAACACCTGGAGGAACAAATGCAATGGTGATTGCATTTGGAGTTATTATCTTAAAGAAAGAGGAGGAAAAGTACAGAGAAGCAAAATCTAGCTTGAAAACTAGAATTAATTTTTGGGAGATTTGCACATGCTCACTATATTGGTTTGGGGAGAACACAGAAAGGAAGGCTGCTAAAAATGGATAATTTTGCTAAAGGTTTCCCCAGTTCGAGTATAAAAGAAAGAAGGCCCAATAAAACAAGTACAGGTTTAGATGCATTGACTCAGCACACTGAACTTCATAAGCTTTTTGTTCCAAGAACCCCTGAGGAAAAGCCTACAGACTTTCTCTCAGGAAAAAACTGTATTTAAATGCATAAAATAGAGCCAGTTTGCTCCATAAGATACCAGCAGAGAAATTGGGAGGCCATGAGTTCAAGTTCTGTTCTAGCCATGAAAAAGAGCTGAGTGATTGTGGGCCAATCACCAGGAAACTCTGAGTTCTAGTCCTGCCTTAGGCATGAAAGCTGATTGGGTGACTCTGAATCAATCACCAGGAAACTCTGAGTTCTAGTCCCGCCTTAGGCATGAAAGCTGATTGGGTGACTCTGAACCAATCACCAGGAAACTCTGAGTTTTAGTCCCGCCTTAGGCATGAAAGCTGATTGGGTGACTCTGAATCAATCACCAGGAAACTCTGAGTTCTAGTCCCGCCTCAGGCATGAAAGCTGACTGTGTGATTCTGGGCCAATCACCAGGAGACTCTGAGTTGTAGTCTCACCTTAGGCATGAAAGTTGATTGGATGACTGTGAGTCAATCACCAGGAGATCCTGAGTTCTAGTTCACCTTATCATGAAAGCCAGATGGGTGACTTTGCCCACGCCCTCTCTCTCAGCCCAACCACCCTGAGGGTTGTTGTTGTGTGGAAAATAAGAGAAAGAAGGGGCACTGGATATGTCCCAATCGTTCAGCTATTTGCAAAAATAACAAAGGCAGGGTAGTAATAAATAATAAAAGCCTTAAATGTAGACTGGATTACAGAAGAAAAATGCTTAAAAAAGAGAGTTATCCAAATTAAATTCATAATCTGTGTGAAAATGACATTATCTATCTTTGTTCCCCCACCTAAATTCAGATACCTCCTAAAATCTACCCAAGGAACTCCAAAATGTGCTCCAGCTCGTTTCAGCATTGCTGCTTGTGGACGTTACAAGTGACTAGTTTTGATTAATGACTTCATTACAGCAGAAACCGGCTGCCAGCACTCAGCAATTTCGGACCTCTCCTAAAAAAATATACAGCAAGAATCATCCCCTTTGATGAGCATGAAAATTTATGAGTTTACTTAAATGCTTCTAAGAGAGATTGCATTGCAATGAAGGTGACTAGGTAGAAAGGAAAGGAAAGGAAAGGAAAGAGGAAAGGAAAGGAAAGGAAAGGAAAGGAAAGGAAAAAGGAAAGGAAAGGAGGAGGGAGGGAGGGAGGGAGGGAGGGAGAGAGAGAGAGAGAGAGAGAGAGAGAAAGAAAGAAAGAAAGAAAGAAAGAAAGAAAGAAAGAAAGAAAGAAAGAAAGAAAGAAAGAAAGAAAGAAAGAAAGAAAGAAAGAAAGAAAGAGGAAGGAGAGAGAGGGAGAAAGAGAAAAGGAAGGAAGTAGGGAGGGAAGGAAGGATGAAGAGAGAGAGAAAAGGAAGGAAAGAGGGAAGGAACAAAAGAAAGAAATAAGAGAGAGAGGAAAGGAAGGAAGGAGAGGAAGAGAAAAAAAGGGAGAGAGGGAGGGAAGGAGGGAGGGAGAGAGAGAGGAAGGAAAGGAAGGAAGGAAAGAGAGAGAAAAGGAAGGCAGGAAGGAAGGAGAGAGAGAAAGAGAAAGGAAGAAGAAAGGGAGGGGGAAAAAGGAAGGAGAGAGAGAGAGAAAAGGAAGGAAAGAAAGAAAGAAATCTTCAGAAACATAGACTCTTTGTTTTCATTTCCATTCAACTGCTACAGTATAAATGCAGACAAAAAAAACAGCAGGACTTAGGGATTGGTTATTTATTACATATATGCATGCCCATGTCTTAACAGAAAAGAGCCTGGGCTTTGATCATGTGGCCTTGGCTGCCATCTTGACTTTTTTGACCCAGTTTGCTTTCCATAATCACCTCCTCAGATGCAGTAGCAGAAAAATCTGCTTGTATTCCTCCCCCTCCCCTGTTTCATAGCAGGTCCTGTTGGGAAACAAGGCAAGCATATAAAAAGTCCTCTTTTTTTTTGGTCAGTCCGATTCTAGAAAAGCCAGAATACTTCTAACTCGCTAAAAGAGTCTTGTAAAAATGCTTATAAAATGAAATGTATTTTTGTCCTTTGGCTTTATCTGTAATTTGGGAGCCATTTAATACGTGATGTGATTCAGGCCTGTAATTGATGGGATTATCCAGCTCACACACACACACACACACACACAAATAACTAATTATCATAACACATCGTGCGTCTCTCAATCTCTCACAGGTGCTGAATAAAACCTGAAAATTTTCTAACATATGGCATGGAGGGCATTCATGCAAATCTACCTGTCAATTCTCTCCTTCCTCTGCATTCAGTTTTGATGCAAATGTCCTTGAATGCCTGGAAATTTATTGCACATCGTTCTGCGATCAAATCACTCGGAAGCGCAAATCCCAAACTTTCCTCCTCCTCCTCCTCCTCCTCCTCCTCCTCCTCCTCCTCCTCCTCCTCCTCCTCCTCCTCCTCCTCCTCCTCTTCTTTTGAGATGATTGGCGTGCTCTCCAACCCTACACTTCTGTGAACTTCCTCAAAACCCTCCAATCACATTTAAAGAAGGTGTCCTCTTATTTTGCAAGCTGTCAGAACAATGGGGAGTTCCCTTGCAAATTGCCCATGACCTCCTGCACATCAGATGCATAAACTGGGACAGCAAGCTGGATAAAAGATTTCTTCCCCTGTGGATGCTATCCAGAAGTTGTTGGGTTTTTTTCCTGGCTACAAGTTCCCTTTCATGTCATGGGTGAAACCTGAGTTCCTCGCCTCTAGTGAAGCTTGAGTCCTTGCCAACTTATTGTCGGTATATTTTGCAGTCCCAGAAGCTACCCAGTTTTGCAGGGTGACCTGACTAAGACTCTTCAGAAATAACAACTAAGGAGAAAGGGCTCTTAAGGAGTGGATAAGGAAGAACCTGCAGTCTGGCAGAATTAAAGTGCAAACACCATCAGTACCTTGGACAGCTCATTTTAGGAAGTTGAGAGTTTATGTAACTCTCAAAATAAAAGCTGTTCTTCCACTTACTTATCTGTACTCAACTGAGGCCATGAGAAGGCTAAAGAGCTAAGTGACTCCCTGCTTACTGCAGATTCTGGATTTATTTGCTTGCTCACCAGGGCTTATGTGCTGCTCCAGAGGAAGGGGGAAAAATGGTGCTAAAGAGTTTACACTCTATAATGCAGTAATAGGATTTCAGCATACTTAATATAGCAGCAACCAAGCATTAGACATCATAGGCAATTATTGGGTGCCACTTTGCAGGATGCAATCAAGAATTTCAGGTGTCCTTATCTTTGGGGTGAGGGGTTATACTCTTTTAGAGGATCGGGACGGTCATAGAGAAGGCTTGCTCTGGGAATCTCTGGGGGTGCCATTCACTAGGGCTCATCAAGCCTTCCCTATCCAATCTCCCTGAATGGACAGATTCCTCTTGGACTAGGCAGTCTTGAAATTACCCAGATCCAAATTCACCAAGGGATTTTGGCTTCTTGAATTGTATATAAAAGTCCAATTACACCTGTATGGTAATGAATGAGGTTCTTGCAATAGAAGTGTCCTCTGGGCAAAGGTGGAGTCCAACCCTAATTAGTGCATTCATGCTTCTTGTGAGATGGGTGACTATATAAATTGAATAGAGTAGAGTAGAGTAGGTGATAGGTAGGTAGGTGGATGGATAATAGATAGATAGATAGATAAGAGAGAGAGAGATAAACAGATGTTGGGTGGATGAGAGAGAGATGTGAGAGAGAGAGAGAGAGAGAGAGATGAGAGAGAGATGATAGAGAGATGATGGATGGATGAGAGAGAGATTATAGATTAGGTAGGTAGGTAGGTAGGTAGGTAGATAGATAGATAGATAGATAGATAGATAGATAGATAGATAGATAGATAGATAGATAGACAGACAGACAGACAGACAGACAGACAGACAGACAGACAGATAGATAGATAGATAGATAGATAGATAGATAGATAGACAGAGACAGACAGACAGACAGAAAGAAAGACAGACAGATACTCTGCTAGCAACATTAGCATTAATTTTTGTGATTTCCAAAATGAAAAAAGAAAAAGAAAAAAACCCACTCGCACAATCTCCATTAACAGCTAATTATATCATGTAGAGCAGTTGCTTCATTTATCTGAAATGGGGAGACAAGCCCCACATGAAAGGAGAGAGAGAGAGACGGAAAAAAACCTAAAATTGGGAATTACAATAGAAGAACCCTTAAAATAGAGCTGGTGTGCTGTCAAACTTGCGTGGCTACTGGAAATTTCTTTCTACGGAGAAAGCCACAATCCTGCGGGGGCATTTAATTGGAAAGATAGGACAAACATAAAATCACACAAAAAAAGGAAGGAAGGATTGATATCCCTGCTCCCTTTTTGGGTTAAAAACAGAGCTTGTTTGCAACACACACACACACACAAACACAAACTAGGCCAGTTGCCCAACGTATACAAAAGACTAGACAATATAACCATCAACTTTGACTCTGCTTTTGTTAAGCATCCGAAAGATGGGATAAAAGAAGCATCTTGTCTCCATAAAACATGAGTGTATGTTTATTTATAAATTCCTGCACACTGTAATTTGTATGGGATAAGCACGGCCATTCATGATTTTGCCAAACAGTATGCAGTGGATTTGCTGACTATGATCAGAAAATAACCTAGGTGTAAAGACCACACCTAGAATATTGCATCCAGTTTAGGGTCACCACACTATAAAAAAAAATGTTGAGACTCTAGAAGAGTGAAGAGAAGAGCAACAAAGAGGATTAGGGGACTGGAGGTTAAAACATACGATAAACGGTTGCAGGAACTGGGCCTGGCTAGTCTAGGGAAGAGAAGGACCAGGGGAGACAGGACAGCAGTGGTCCAATATCTGAGGGGCTGCTACAGAGAGGAGGAAGGGGTCAAGCTATTTTCCAAGGCACCTGAAGTTTGGTTTGGATCATCTCCGACTACCAAAATAACTATTCGCCATTAGGCACCGTTGGAGAATAGAATAGCTGCCATCAACTTATTTTAGCTTTCGCTTGTAGCAGAAAAATGTGTTCCACCCCCATATGTGTGAATCACTATTTTTTCAATAATACATTGACACTGCAGGGAGAGAGAGAGAGAAAAAATAATAATAATCCACTGTGTAGGTTTCAAAATCTGTACGACTTTCTCCATTTTTAAGATGCGTGGTTTGGAAATCAGCATAAATGTAATGATGTTAAGCATCAAAATGTCTTCACTCCTCTGTCAAGTCCAGGCTAACTTTGATTTTTGAGAGAAAAATCTTCCATTTCCCAGCAAGTCAAATTATACAAAGGAAGTCTAGATTTGTGTGTGTGTGTGTGTGTGTGTGTGTAAAATGCCTTAGTGGGTTACTGGAAATCTGAATATTCAGCTGAAAGATGCTTTTATTCCAGGCGAAGTTTAAAGACAATTTTCGATAGTGATTCCAGATTTCTTCAGTGGTCTTTTTTTTTGCACTGACTGCAGGAACTCAACAAAATTTGGTGAGACTTTCAGCCTGCTTCATCATCATTCAACGATCGAACCTTTGACAATTTCTTTCTTTCTTTCTTTCTTTCTTTCTTTCTTTCTTTCTTTCTTTCTTTCTTTCTTTCTTTCTTTTTCTTTCTTTTTACTTGTTTACACGTTTATGAATGTGCATGATCTTTTCTGGTTTAATCTGATGTAGGGAAAGGATTGCTTGAAGGAGCTTTCTTCCCAGAGAAGAAACAGGTGTAGTTTTGGAAATATTTGGAGTTTTTTGTTAAAGAGAGAGAGAAGGAGAGAGGTGGGGTGGGTTGGACTAGAACAGGGGTCCTCAACCACCGGCCGCGGGACCAGTACCGGGCCGTGGAGCACTTCTCTACCGGTCGCAAAGAATTTTTTTTAAAAAAAATGGCGGCTTTCTCTCTTTCACCTTCGTGAATGCTGCTGGGATCGGGATCAAGGACACAAATGAAAGAAGGGGAGGAGGAAGCAACTCGAAGCCTGTCCTGCTCTCTGGCTCAGCTCGCTCAGTCAGTCGCTCGCTCCTCCACCAGCACAGGAAGAAACTGCTTCAAAGAAGCGGGGGCTTGGTCGCCGCAAGCCTTCCGAAGCGCCTGCTTCTCCCCCACCCCCGCCCGCCTCGTCGCCCGCAGTGCCTGCTTAGCTTGCTGCCTGCCTTCAAGCAATGGTTGAATCGGAACAGCTTTCGGCTGAGTAAAGAGGCGAATAGTTATTATTTCAGCCGAAGCTGCTCCCAAACAACCAGAAACTAAGGCAGGCAGGCAGGCAGAACGGGACACTGTGGATTGAAGCGCGTTGGCGGGTGGGAGTGTGGGGTGAAACGTGGTGCTTCGAATAGCTGCGCGACAGGAAAAGCTCTTTGAAGCAGTTTCTTCCTTGGATGGTGGAGCAGCGAGAGAGCGAAGCCTCCTTTCTTCTCTCTCCCCCCGCCCGGTCCTTGAAAAAATTTTCTGCTTGAAACCGGTCCCTGGTACAAAAAGGTTGGGGACCACTGGACTAGAAGACCTCCAAGGTCCCTTCCAACTCTGTTATTCTGTTACTCAAGGAATCACCAAGAACACTCCCACCAACAGGGCAAGCCACTAGTATATAAACAGAGAACAAACCCCACTCCCTTCTAGCACTGATGATGTTATCTAGTTTGGTAATGAAATGCCTGCAAGAGAACCAGCAGGCTCAGAAAGCACCAGGGACCCCACAGTTCAATCTTGAGCTACAAATGTTCTTATTTATCAATAACACTTTAACTAAGATGCTTCTGGTTCCAATTGCATGGAAGGTTTACATTCTACAAGATTTCAATATTTAATCAGAAGCCTCAGGGATAGATAGATAGATAGATAGATAGATAGATAGATAGATAGATAGATAGATAGACAGACAGATGAGAGGGGGGAGAAGGAGAGAGAAAGAGAGACAAGGTGAGAGAAAAGGAGAGAGAGAGAAGGAAAGAGAGAGAAGGAGAGAGAGGGGGAGAAGACGAGAAGGAAGGAGAGAGAGAGGAAAGAAAAGAGAGAGAAGGAGAGAGAGAAGGAGAGAGAGAGAAGGAGAGAGAGAGGGAGAGAGAGAGAGGGAGAGAGAGAAGGAGAGAGAAGGAGAGAGAAGGAGAGAAAAGGTGGGAGAGAGAGAAGAAGAGAGAGAAGGTGAGAGGGAGAGGGAGAAGGAAAGAGAGAGTGAGAAGGAGAGAGGAGAGAGAGGGAGAGGGAGGGAGGGAGAGAGAGAGAGACAAGGCAGTGAGTTTTTTGCCAGAGACTTTTTATGCTTTTTCACAGTCCTAGTATGTAGCACTTCTTTTACACAGCACCATATAATGATCATTTTTCTCATTCCGGATCAAGGTCAAGCCGAGGCCTTAGTTGTATCAAGAGTCCCAAATATGCATTTTCTGCTCCAAACAAATGCTACACAAGGATGCTATTTCTCACAAACATTCTTCTTGTTTCATGGCTGGGACATCAGTTAGTCTTTTTAACAGCTTTCAAAGGAACCAAATGAAATTCTCTGGGCAATCTGCAGTAGTCTGAATGAGTTTGGACAGATGTTCCCAGCATGGGGAAGGCTTTGATTATACTTTCATGCAATACAGTATCAGGGAGGGAGGAACAAAGGAAGGAAGGAAGGAAGGAAGGAAGGAAGGAAGGAAGGAAGGAAGGAAGGAAGGAAGGAAGGAAGGAAGGAAGGAAGAAGGAAGGAAGGGGATAGAGGGGAGGGAGGGGAGGGAGGGAGGAAGAAGGGAGGGAGGGAGGAACAAAAGAAGGAAGGAAGGAAGGAAGGAAGGAAGGAAGGAAGGAAGGAAGGAAGGGGGATAGAGGGGAGGGAGGGGAGGGGAGGGAGGGGAAGAAGGGAGGGAGGGAGGAACAAAAGAAGGAAGGAAGGAAGGAAGGAAGGAAGGAAGGAAGGAAGGAAGGAAGGAAGGAAGGAAGGAAGGAAGGAAGGGAAGGAAGGAAGGAGGAAAGGGGGGAGGGAGGAGGGAGGAACAAAAGAAGGAAGGAAGGATGGAAGGAAGGAAAGAAGGGGAAGGAAGGGAAGGGAGGAAGGAAAGAAGGAAGGAAGGAAGGAAGGAAGGAAGGAAGGAAGGAAGGAAGGAAAGAAAGAAGGGGGAGGGAGGGGGAGGGGAGGGAGGGAGGGAGGAAGAAGGGAAGGAAGGAGGGAGGAACAAGGAAGGAAGGAAGGAAGGGGAAGGAAGGAAGGGAAGGAAGGAAAGGGAAGGAAGGAAGGAAGGAAAGAAAGGAAGGGGGGGAGAGGGGAGGGAGGGGAGGGAGGGGAGGGAGGGAGGGAGGAAGAAGGGAGGGAGGAAGGAAGGAAGGAAGGAAGGAAGGAAAGGAAGGAAGGAAGGAAGGAAGGAAGGAAGGAAGAAGGAAGGAAGGGGGAGGGAGGGGGAGGGAGGGAGGAACAAAAGAAGGAAGGAAGGAAGGAAGGAAGGGAAGGAAGGGGAGGGAGGGAAGAAGAGAGAAAAGAAGGAAGGAAGGAAGGAAAGAAGAGGGAGGGGAGGGAGGGAAGAAGAGAGAAAAGAAGAGAAGGAAGGAAGGGAAGGAAGAGGGGAGGAGGGGGAGGGGAGAAGAAAAGGAAGGAAAAGGAAGGAAGGAAGGAAGGAAGGAAGGAAGGAAGGAAGGAAGGAAGGAAGGAAGGAAGGAAGGAGGTGAAGGGAAGAAGAAAAGGAGGGAAGGGAGGGAGAGAGGGAAAGAAGAAAGGGGGAGGGAAGGAAAAAGGGAGGAAGGAGATGGGGATGAGAAGGAGGGAGGGAGGGGAGAGAAGGAAGGATAGAGAGGGAAGGGAGGGTCATCTTGATTTAGTATGGTTGATTTAGACAAGGATGGAAATCTCAGTGTTTAAAAGCTGCTGGCTGCATGTCCCATGTCCATTTTCTCCTTTCTTTCTTTCTGCTTAAATTTTAAGGTCTTTCTGACCAATTCGTGAACATATTTGTGAACTTTCGTTTCTTCTGTTTAAAAGAAAAACATCCCCTGCAAATTATTCACTAGAGAAGGCTGGGATGTTCAGCGTTTCACCATAGAGTCCTCTAGATGTTTTAGACTACAGCTGTTAGATGTCTTTGCCAACACATAGCACATCGACCACAAACTGTGATTACATCTGATGTTTTACATTATTCCTGACACTTGGCAGAAACGCAGAAATCCCAGCATTGCGTGGTGGCGTTATTATTATGTACATTCCAGCGGGCTGTGAGACCTGGGAAATGAAGCGCATTCATCTCTCAAGAGCACCAAACTGGGATTATGTAACCGGCATTTCCACATTACATTAAAGTTTATGGATTGAACGGTTCGCTTAATACGGCTCAACTGGTTGAGTTCCTCCAATGTACCAGCCCATAAACTAGGGTTGACAAAGCACAAAGACTGTAAAAAGGTAAAGGTTCCCCTCGCACATACATGCTAGTCATTTCCGGCTCTAGGGGGCGGTGCTCATCTCCATTACAAAGCTGAAGAGCCAGTGCTGTCTGAAGACATCTCCGTGGTCATGTGGCCAGCATGACTAAATGCTGAAGGCGCACGGAACGCTGTTACCTTCCCACCAAAGGAGTTCCTATTTTTCTACTTGCATTTTTACGTCCTTTCGAACTGCTAGGTTGGCAGAAGCTGGGACAAGTAACGGGAGCTCACTCCCTTACGCAGCACTCGGGATTCGAACCGCCGAGTCGACGACCTTTCTGATCGACAAGCTCAGCGTCTTAGCCAATGAGCCACTGCGTCCCTTCAGTACAAAGACTGTACAACCCACTTAAACACTTCTTCCCCCCCGCCCTTCATAAAAAACCAAACCATGGCTTACTATGATGGGTGATTTTAAAAAAAAAAACCTTATCAAAATGCAAGAGAGAAATCTTTCTTCTCCATCTATCTAACCTTGAAAATTGTCCTGGGCGTGAAATTGATGAGATGGCAGGGAGACAACTTAGGTAGGGTTGTAACCAAGTTGCAGCTGTCCAAAATGGGCCTTTAATAGAAATGATATGCTTTCGTACGCTTCGTTAAGTTAAATGTGAAATTGTATTAGAGTCTGTCCAATTTGAACCCCTTTTAAACAGCATTTGCAGCCTATTTTTTGACCACAAAATTAATAACGTTGTATGGAAATGGTGAGAGTTGGAATGATTTTATATTATGCTGAAAAATAACGTCTTTAATATCAGCAGAAAAGTTAAATACAAAATATGTTTCATATAAAGTTAAACAAAGGATCTGGGATGGACAAGAATTTATTTATTTGAAATCCCAAATGTGAACTGATATGAGTTGTTAAGAAGCATTCATTTTTTTTGTCTCCAGCCGTGCTAGGTTATAATTTTGTTAATGTATCTCAATAACTCATAATGATTTGTTTTGGAAACTTGGGTAAATATCTATTCAAGATTAATTCCCTTTTGCACTCTGTCAGATTATAATTCTATTACTCTTAAATGGTTGTTTATTCAAATTCTCCAAACACGTCATTGTGAATGATTAAGAAACATTAACAAAATTATAATCTGATGCCATGTAAAAGAAAGGAATATTGAACTCATCCATTTTGGCAAAATCAATATTATGTATATATTTAAAAAAAGGACTGGAGACACCAGGCCGAACCCTTAAATCACTTCCAGCATAGGGGAGAAGATATTAAAATATGACTGTTCACAGAGGGTGGCGTATTTGCTAAAATTTATACTTGATTTTAATTATTGGAAATCAGAATGGGGAGTTGAGCTCAATCTGTTCTGGAAAAGGCGGCAGCTCCTGGAAGCCAGATGCATTATAGCTGCAAAAGTTCATTGAGTCTCAATTCTTACTCTTGATATTCACACCACATCTGTCTAGTAATGGGGAAACCCAAATCAATGTATTTTAGCCTTGATTCTTGAAGAGGGGTTTGAAAAAGAAGACAGGGTAACTCAGAGTTACCCAATATTTCTGGCTTTGTGGACCAGCAAGGGGTGGTGGTGAGAGGGGATGGTTCTGCAGGAGTGGCTGGCAAGTGTGTGTGTGTGCACACACAGCTCCATTTGCACAAGTGGCATGCATGTGTGCATGCACTCATGCAATGGAGCACACATAGCAATAGCACTTAGACTTATATGCCACTTTACAGTGCCTTACAGACCCTCTCTAAGCAGTTTACAGAGTCAGCCTATCGCCCCCAACAACCTGGGTCCTCATTTTATAGAAGGATGAAGGCTGAGTCAACCTTGAGCCGGTGAGACTCAAACTCTTGACAGTGAGCAGAGTCAGCCTGCAATACTGCATTGTAACAACTGCACCACTTCCCTCCCTTCCTCCCTCCCCACTCCTTCCTTCCTTCCTTCCTTCCTTCCTTCCTTCCTCCCTCCCTCCCTCCCTCCCTCCCTCCCTCCCTTCCTTCCTTCCTTCCTTCCTTCCTTCCTTCCTTCCTTCCTTCCTTCGCAAGCAATAGCACTTAGACTTATATATTGCTTTACAGGGCTTCACAGCCCACTCTAAGCAGTTTACAGAGTCAGCCTATCGCCCCCAACAACCTGGGTCCTCATTTTACAGAAGGATGGAAGGCTGAGTCAACCTTGAACCGGTCAGGATCAAACTCGTGGCAGTGGGTAGAGCTAGTCTGCAATACTGCATTCTAACCACTGGGAAGGAAGGAAGGAAGGAAGGAAGGAAGGAAGGAAGGAAGGAAGGAAGGAAGGAAGGAAGGAAGGAAGGAAGGAAGGAAGGAAGGAAGGAAGGAAGGAAGGAAGGAAGGAAGGAAGGAAGGAAGGAAGGAAGGAAGGAAGATAGCCATAGCACTTAGACTCATATACCGCTTTACAGTTCTTTTTACAGTCCTCTCTAAGCACTTTACAGAGTCAGCATATTGTCTCCAATAATCTTGATCCTCATTTTACCAACCTCAGAAGGATGGAAGGCTGAGCCTGGAAAATTTCGAACTGCCAAATTGCAGTCAGCCTGCAGGCAGCAGAAGTAGCCTGCAGTACTTCATTCTACCACTGCACCACCATGGCTCATATTCACGTATTCACCCATTACTCATGCAAGTGAGGATGTTGGTGCACACACGCTCACTGGCCATTTCTGCAGCCCGGTTGCAATTCCCTCACAGCCCACAAGTTGGGGACCCCTGGAGGATCTCCTGAAATGCTTTGGATCATTAGCAAAGAAATGAACCCTTCACCAAGAAGGAAACAAGCCCTAATTCAAGTGCTGTTTACCTTGAATTTTTTGTGCTGTCTTCTCACAAACTTTCAAAGCAAAGGTTTGCTCTCAGACAGTACACCGGAGGAGACCAGCTGCCAGAAAAGATGAAAGGGGAAAATTTGTATTGTGCTCAAAATAAAAGGGATGAAAGAAAGAGAAGGAGAAATCTCTAGGTCAGCATCATTGGAACCGGGAAAAGGAGCATCAATTTCAGTTGTGTTATTCTCTACCGTGAAAGGCTGTTTGTAACTTACCAGGTGCACATTTGAAGAGTTATTTTCTCAAGAGTCTTTTAATGTGAAAAGAGAAGCTGGAGATGTAAGGGCGACTACATGAATGGATGGCTACACTACACTAAGACACAACCAGTGGTGGGATTCAAATTTTTTTACTACCAGTTCTGTGGGCGTGGCTTGGTGGGTGTGGCATGGCATGGCATGGCTTGGCAGGCATGGCAGGGGAAGAATACTGCAAAATCCCCATTCCCTCTCCCACTAACCTGCTTTCCAGCTCCGTTATCCTGTGCAGGGCAACCAAAGAAGACCCAGCCGATCAGTTGGGACTTGGGAGGCAGAGAATAGATGGGGTTGGCGGGACCAGTCAGAGGTGGTATTTGCTGGTTCTCTGAACTACTCAAAATTTTTGCTACCGGTTCTCCGGAACTGGTCAGAACCTGCTGAATACCATCTCTGGAAACAACACTGTCTAGCTCTTAAAATAAGTCCTTTGTATGATTTGGGATCATCCAAACTCTTTCAACTTCAATAAAATGGGAAACTAAAAGTTTCCCTGGTGACCAGTTGTGTCCAACTTTAGAGAGTGGTACTCATCTCCATTTCCTAGCCAAAGGAGCCAGTGTTGTCCAAAGACACTTCTGTGGTTACATGGCCAGCATGACTATACACCGAGGTGCATGGAATGCTGTTATTCTCCCTCCAAAGTGGTACCTATTTATCTACTCACATTTGCATGCTTTGGAACTGCTAGCTGTGCAAGAGCAGGGGTGAGGATGGGAGCCCATCCTGCAGATTTTATTCTGCTAGTCGTTGCCAATTATAGAGGGCACTGTTCATCTCCATTTTAAGGGCAAATTGAGCCAGTGCTTTTTGAAGACATTTCTGCAGTCATGTGGCCAGCACAATGTCATGGAGTGCAGTTCCCTTCCCACCAAAGTGGTACCTATTTACTTGCATTTGCATGCTTTCGAACTGCTAGGTTGGCAGGAGCTGGAGAGAGAACAGGAGCTCATCCCGTTGCGTGCACTTGGGTCTCGAACTGCCAACCATCTGGTCAACAAGCTAAGTGCCTTAACCACTAGGACATCATTTCTTTCAACTTTGATATGAAAGCTTAAATTGTGATCAGAGTCTTGGACTTGATTCAACCTCAGATTTATTCGTTGATGCTTTGGGATCTGTTATTTTTGTTGATTGTTAATTGCAAGAATATTCTGTGGCAATCCCAGGAACAAAAAATGTCACATTCCAGGTTAACCATCCTTTCATCCTTTTGAATCTCCCAAAATAAAAACCTCCCTACAGTGAAAGAGGCTTAGCTGCTGAATTCCCTGCTTTCCTGTTCTTTTTCCTTGCTTGAAGCTAATTCTCACATATCCTTTGTTGTGGCCCCGATTCCCGAGCCTATGCTGTCAGAGGAAGAAGACCTGGAAGATGAGGAGGAGGAACTGGGAATGCCTTCCTCCCCAGGACCTTCCTCTCTGGCAATGCCTTCCTCCCCAGGTCCTTCCTCCCTGATAATGCCTCAGGTTCCATCAGACAACCGAGAGGAACAGCCTGAGATTAATCAGGAGGAAGGCATATCGGAGCAGCCCCTGACAGGGAGTAAAGAGGAAGAGTGTTGGCTCGATCCTAAGCAGCATCATAGGGAGAAACGTGAGCAGCAACGTAGGAGGCGTGGGAGGGTCAGAGAGTGAGCTGAGTCATTGAGCCATACCCCACAGAGGATAAAAGTGTACCGGACAAAGTTTAACCTTACTTCAGATTTTCTTCATGAATGACTATTTTTGTGGACTGCCTTGTGATTTTCTGTGAGTAAAACGTTATCAGTTTGGTCTTGGCAGGCAGGACATGTGGGAATGCCAAGATATTATCAGTTCCAAAGAATTAACTCTGTGAAGTCCGAGCCAGCTTGCCTGCCTGTGTTGGTGTGAGTTTGTACTCTTTCATATTTTGGGAAAGAGGAAAGGTGAGACAGAACATCCTTTCAATCATTAAATTAAACACACCATCGCAGAGACATCTGTGAGCTTTGAAATTGCAGTGATAAAGGATCTTCTCTAGACGAGATACCAGAATTTAATCTGCCAGTGGACTTGTGTGCAGGTTGGAAGTAATTCTGAGAGTTCAAAAGCCATACAGATAAAACAGACTGTAAAATGGGAGAGGATTTGACATATGTTAAGCTGATTAGCATATTTGTCTCTGCACAGCACAGAATTGCTATATTTCTGAACTGCCAGATCTTCAGGAGCGCTAACACAGAAGCAATTCTAAAGCTCTTTATAGCACATCTAAGTCAACAACACGGGTCTAGCAAATATCCAATAAAAATGACCTTAAAATTGGAACAACTGAGACGTTGGAAAAAAATCAAAGCAGCTGAATTCCAGATTATTGAAAAGGCAATCCTCAGAATTCGCTGGGACCTTGAAATTAACAGGACTGGAAATTTATATACCATATAAAAGGACATCCTTCAGAACTATATGGATAGAATGATTTTTTTCTCCCCAACAAAAATGAATCATTGCTATTTCAAATGTTATGTTGTTGCTTTTGTTCTTCCAGATTGCTCCCAGCTTTTCAAATAAATTGGGACTTCACAATTGGTTGAAAATGTTTCTGAATATTCCGGCCACATTGTTTTCCAAAGACCCATAAGGAGAGTAAAATATATCTATCTTTCTATTCTCTTTCCTTATTATGTTCTTAGTTTTGTCTTTCTTCTCTCTTTTTCTTACACTTTTATTCCTTTCTATTCTCTTTTCTTTCTTTGAATTGAGTCCGTGTGAGTTTTGATGATTCTAATCGACTTCCTAATAAAAAATTATGTATGTAAACCTCTGCATTCTCCATTTATGTTGGCAAACGCAATTTTAAAATAGATTGTTGAAAGCATGCCAGAAAATAACTGTACTCCAGAGCAACAAATGGTGCTGTCTTCTCATTGAGACCATGCCATTTATGCACCCCTATGGTTTTCCTACCCCCTGATATGCTTTAACCAAAAGCAATGTGCTTAGAGCCATGATTCAATTTACAGAGCTAAGAAGCTTGTGCGTTGCTGTTACCTTCCATGCAGGGTGAGCTGATTGTTATGGATCTATGCTTGGAGCCATTATTGATCAAGACTGTTGAGTTAAACATGAATGCATCAAAACCCGTACAAGAGAATGGTGGTTTATGTGAGAAGCAAGCTAATACGGGCAACGTTGTTTGATCTTTATTTGATGTGATCTTAATTTTTCTTTGCATCTGGGCGCAGAGGTAACCATGGTTTCAGTTTTCAGCTGGGTGAAAAACGTGCCAAGTTTCTTCAACTTCAGCAGCGATACCCCCTTCAGTTTCCGTGCCTATATTTTGAATCTGTCTCTCAATTTCCAAAAATTGGATCTACCAGCCTTTTATTCCTCCCTCTTCCATGTCCAACTTGCTCAATAAAAAAAAAAAAAGAATTTAAAACTCCTCTCAAGCAAAATGTAGAACAAGAAGAGAGTAATACGATTTCTTTATAAATTATGGATATTTAATAGCATGCTTATGTCCAAGACAAGGACAAAAGAAATGAAAATGATGCACGAGATAAATACTATGACTTTTCACACACACACACACACACACACACCAGGCACACTGTTTTGCTTTTTACTACAGAGGAGTGTAGTACTCTTCTGGTAAAATACTTCTGGATTTGTTCAATTGTATTTATGTGTGATATAAAGTGCAAATTCCAGACAACAGAGCTGAATTCAAGTATTGGTCTAGCAAAGGTTTTGAATTATCCTAGTTTACAAATCAGTATTACCAGAGGAGAAGCTTCGTAAGCTTTCAGACAAATGGTTGTTCAATCTCTTCCTAAAAAACTCCAATGTTGAAGCACTCGCAACTTCTGGTGGCAAGCTATTCCACTGATTAATTGTTCTAAGTGTCAGAAAATGTCTCCTTAGTTCTAAGTTCTTCTTGATTAGTTTCCATCCATTGCATCTTCTCCTTCCTTCAGGTTCTTTTTGAGAATAGGTTGACTCCTTCTTCTTTGTGGTAACCCCTTAGATATTGGAACACTGCTATCATGTCACTCCTAATCTTTCTTTTTATTAAACTAAACATACCCAATTCCTGCATCTGTTTTATCCGCCAGTCCCCTAACTTCTCTGCCCTCTTTCTAGAGTCTCCATATCTTTTTTACCTCGTGGTGACCAAAACTGGATACAATGCTCCAAGCATGGTCTTACCAAGGCATTTTGAAGAGTCTCAATGAATCAAGTTCATTAAGACTCTTCGGCACAAATAAAAAAAAAATTCACAAGTTATTGTATGGATGTTTATTTCCCCTAAAGTCAAACATTTTCTGGCATTGTTGTATCAACAAACTTCTTAATTGTCAACAAACTCCCCCGTTTTTTTCTTGTGGGTGCCATGATTTTGAAGGCAGCCAAGCAACGCGGTGAGATCGGTGCTGATATTCATCAGTTAATGTTTTGGCACATATTAATGAACTCTCTTTGACTTGAGGGAACTATTCAAACCACCTTCTCTCTTTTAGTACTTCTGACACACCTGCTTCCATCTGCATCTTTCACCCTTGTGAGTCTCAGAACATCATGAATATTCCATCTGATGTGGAAGAGAAGTTGGATCTCTGCATAAACTTCCTGATTACTCAGCATCAATTAGGTGATTGTTAATGACCTGTTTTACCTGCCCTTAATTGGCTCCAATGGATCTACATTTTATTCCGATACTCTTCAGTGGTTATCAAATTAAGTTTTTTAGATTTACAAAAATGGGCCAGTTTTCCCAGCATTCCCTTTATTCTCAAAACATGTAAAATGACACTTATTCAATGATGTCTAACCAACTTCCTATGAATATTAAAAGTGAATGACTATTGACAGCCGTATTGTTCACATAATGGCATGGATTGGGCCTTCATCGTTTTTTGAAAAATGGCAGAATCAAAGTTCCTATCCTATCTTCTACTTTGTTTATACAAACAGGGTCTTCGAGTAACCTGGAACACCTACTTCAACAGACAGAGAATTCTAGCACAGATTTAAGAGTTACTTATTTAAGAGCCGTGGTGGCACAGTGGTTAGAATGCAGTATTGCAAGCTACTTCTGCTGACTGCCAGCTGACTGCAATGTGGAAGTTTGACTCTCACCAGGCTCCAGGTTGACTCAGCCTTCTATCCTTCTGAGGTGGGTAAAATGAGGACCCAGATTGTTGGGGGCAATAGGCTGACTCTATAAACTGCTTAGAGAAGGCTATAAAGCATTATGAAGTGGTAGATAAGTCTAAGTGCGATTGATATTAGGAGCCCTAGTGGTGCAGTAGTTAGAATGCAGTATTGCAGGCTGACTCTGCTCACTGCCAGGAGTTCGATCCAGACCGGCTCAAGATTGACTCATCCTTCCATCCTTCCGAGGTCAGTAAAATGAGGACACAGATTGTTGAGGACAATATGCTGACTCTATAAACCTCTTACAGAGGGCTGTAAAGGACTGTTAAGCAGTATGTAAGTCTAAGTGCTATTGCTACTTAGTTTAAGAGTCTTTATTTGAATAGCCACAAGTGCCTGCCTTTTGCTTCCTGGGACTAACATTGCAACTAAGAACTCAGAAGCATCCTACTAA
Source organism: Notechis scutatus (assembly GCF_049901735.1). NCBI lineage: Eukaryota > Metazoa > Chordata > Lepidosauria > Squamata > Elapidae > Notechis > Notechis scutatus. The sequence continues at coordinate 17,724,977 of NC_142018.1, forward strand.
AACAGCACATTAGATGAAGATCAATAAAGAGCATTTGAGAAGAGCCACTCATTGGAAAGAAGCTCAGATTCAATTATTGAGGGGTGCTTGGTGCTCCCTGAACTTGGTTATTTCCTTGTAAACATATCATTACCCAAACTGTGTAAACATATCATTACCCAAACTGTGCAGCATCAGTCATGATAGCATTGATGATCTTACCTAGTTTGGGGAAATGAAATAGCTACAAGAAAACAATCAAGCTCAGAGAGCATCACGAACCCCTCATTTCAACCCTGAATACAAATATTCTCCTTTATTGATTCAAGTATTCCTTTGTGAGAACAGCACCCATCTCATCCACCCAGCACCATTGTTCTTGTAGGCTTTGACTACTTCAGTGGAAACTATATATCGGCATCCCTAGACACAAAAGCATTCACATCACCTTAATCGCCCAACAACCGAAAGGGAAGCCCAGATCCCATATGCTGGAATTAAACATATTTATGGTCCAATAAGGAACTAGTTATCCGCTTGTCTCTACAGAGCTGCTTCTCCATAGGCCAGTTTTGAGAAGAGAACGTCCACAGTATGGATTCCTGGATACCAAAAGCATCTTCAGATGCCTGCGTGCTCTCCTTTGGAAATACACAAAGCACCGATTCTTTGCTTTTCCTTGTTTGGAGATGTTTCTGCTTCTTGAACACCAGAAATTAACATGTTTCTTCCCTCTTACTTATCTGCTCATTGATAAATGTCTAACAAGCTCCTAAGTGTCCCAGAATATTGCTTGAAACCCAGTGGCCGTTTAGCTTGTGGAGGCAACATCGGATGCGTCAAATGAAACAATTCTGCGAAGAAGCACATACTGGAGTTACACCTGCCTCCAGGATTTATTTATTTATTTGTGCATTGATGGAGGGTGTGTCATCGAGATGTTTCCGACTCTCAGCAACCTGAGGACCTGATCTTGGGAGGGGGGCACTTCCCACTCAAAGGGAAGAAAGGAAGGGTCTAGCCAGGAAGAAGGGATTGAGCAGTTCAGAGATAGAAACAAGCGTGAGGAAGAAACCCAAAATAACCCCATGCTGTTTGGTATAATGTGAGATACCATGGTGGGATTCAAACATTTTTCTACTGGTTCTGTGGGCGTGGCTTAGTGGATGTGGCTTGGTGGGTGTGGCAAGGGAAGGATACTGCAAAATCCCCATTCCCTCCCCACCCCACTAACCTGCTTTCCAACTCTGTTCTCCTGTGCAGGGCAACCAAAGAAGACCCAGCTGATCAGCTGGGACTCGGGAGGCAGAGAATAGAAGGGGGCAGGGCCAGTTAGAGGTGGTATTGGCCGGTTCTCCAAACTACTCAATATTTCTGCTATCAATTCTCCAGAACTGGTCAGAACCTGCTGAATACCACCTCTTGATAGAAGGAACCTTGACAAAAATGCTAGAGAGGTTAGAATCATCTGCTGTCTTTTCCAGCTATGTACTAAAACTCTGCTGAATTGTTTGTTTTTTTCCCCCAAATCCTTTCCATAAATCTAAAGTGCCTTTCTGGCTAAAATGCAGAAGCAGCCATTTCAGCAACTGGGGAAAAATTCAGGGCTGTTACTTTGATATTCGTTAAATGGATAAACACTCACTTGACAAGGACATAGAATGCCTGGTTCATCAGCAGGGCATCTTCATTTTCTGGCATTATCTGCTGCTTAAAAGCTGCCTGTTTATCCAGCGACTCTTCTTTCCCCACTCAAAACCTCTTTGCAGTGGATAAAATGTGGTTTCCCATCCCAACCATTTTGTCTTCATTTCATATATGCTCAGGATCGCATTTTGATGGTTGCAGATTTACCATTTCTCTATGGGGCAGGAGGAGGAGGAGAGGGGAGGGAAGAGGAGGGGGAGGAGGAGGAGGAGGGAGGAGGAGGAGGGAGGAAGAGAAGAGGGAGGAGGAGGAGAAGAGAGAGGAGGAGGAAGAATTGGAGGATAAGGAAGGGCGAGGAGGAGGAGGAGGAGGAGGAGGAGGAGGAGGAGGAGGAGAAGAAGAAGAAGAGAAGAAGAAGAAGAAGAAGAAGAAGAAGAAGAAGAAGAAGAAGAAGAAGAAGAAGAAGAAAGAAGAAGAAGAAGAAGAAGAAGAAGATTTTTTTTATTTAGAAATAGACTTTTCTTCTGAATTAATAAATGATTTGACAATTCCCATCTCTTAATTAGAAAGATAACATTAAATCCAATTGATTATTATGGCATGTAGTTCAAGAAAGAATGCCCCAGTACTGAGAAAGGAGGTGACAGATCATCTCTTATAATTGGAAGGGAAAACATAAACACATCAATGCCATAAGCAATGGGGAATGTCAAAATATAACCAAGAGGAAAGTACATTCAGCAGGAAACAAATAAACAAAAAAAAAATCTATTCACACCCTCTATTCACAAGCATTCCATGTGAAGGCATGAAGGAAAGGAGGCAATTTCCCCCCCACCCCCATTCTTTTCTATTCACAGAACTTTATAAAATATTTAGACTGGCTTAGAATTTCAGA